>NC_067149.1:32179368-32480330 GCF_903995435.1 Acomys russatus
TCAGTTTGCTGAATGAGAGAAGAATTTTGTATTACATGAAAAGCTTTCACATATTTTTTTTTCCCTGAGACTATGCATGTCCTTCTATTTTTGACTCTGTTAATTGTAAGGTAATATAATTGCTTAACAAAATTTGCAAGCAACTGAGAAGTGCCACAATGATGTCATGACAATCACTGCACATTGCAAATACTTTTGCATGTGTATTTAAAAGCTATCAACTTTTTGCTGCGAATTAAATGTGCTTGTAACTGGCACCTTAAGAATTGACAAGACATCAGCCGCTTGTACAAGTTTCCAAACAGAATGACATTGATTAGGAATTTCCGTGCTCCAAAGACAGCCAGTATAAAAGACTTGATTTTGAAATAATGGAAGTAGAAATGAAGAATTTGAATGGGATTTCAAATAGGAATAGAATCGTTTTGCCATAATTTCAATGTGCATGTGTAGAGGTGGTTGGGGTGGTGAGGGAAGGTGCCAGTTTGTTTAAATGTCATGTTAAGAATTGCTCCCATTTACTTTACTCTTACAATTACTGTTGCTCTAAAATAAAACTTAGATAAATTCATTAGACTGTCTACTCTGACATGCATAGTTTAAGCTATAAATTCTAGATAGATGTAATGGCTTTAAATAACCCATTTTCATCTACACTATGATCACACTGCTTTCCCATTTTAAAAGGATCAGTGTTTGAAAACTGAGGTCACTGATGTAATTAAGTGAATGTTTAAGCTTTTATCATCTCAACTGAACTAACAGAAATGGACTCCAACAATGTCACATTAGAGGCTTTCAATTTTATAAACTAATGACTTCAATATGAATGAAACATTCAGCCACATAAATAAAGCTTAATATAGACCTGCTATAATGTATAAAAGTGTATCCACTCTTCAATTTTCAACCACTAGTTATTATTACTAGTTTGTTCCAAATTTTGTTTCCTTCCTATTGAAGTTACATTTGAAATGTGATGAAAGTTAGTTTCTATACTTGTTGAGTATTTTTTTTTCTTTTAGTTGACTCAAACTTCCAGTCAGATTTGTGCTTTAGAAGTTTCACTTAATGCCCTTTTTAAAATTACAAATTTAAAGTATATGGCCTTTAAAATTTAAAAAAAAAAAGCAAATTTAAAGTAACTGGAATAATTATAAAACCCTAATGGTTCAAATTTTCTTCAATGTTTCTTACTAAATAAAGTGAATAAATATAAAATTTTGATATATAAATGATTATTGAGAAAACAGGTTGTAATTTGGAAAGAGAGATGGGAGGGGTATATGGAAGGGTTTGGAGGGAGAAAAGTAATTAAATTACAATCTCAAAAATAAAAATTAAAAACATTTTATATCATTGGGTAAACTCAGTTTGACCTGGAGATACTGAGCTAAATTCCTCTAACCCTGGTCACAAAGAATAAGTTAGCATGAAGCCTACTGTTATTGGAGAAACCACAAAGGTACAGATCCTTGATATAAGCCTGCCCCCAATTGCCTGTGAGATCTTAGCATTGGAAGATTGTGGCCCTCACTCTTTATTTAAAGAGTCTTGTTCTTTTGAGATGATGTCTGTTTTCCCCCTGGCTTGATTCACCAACTCATTTTCCTTAGGGACAAAACAAATAATGCTTATAAAAAGATAAGCATGGGCTATCAATCGAGATGTAATATGACTAAATTAATTTAAAAAAGATAAGCATTATTTAAATAAACACAGGACACATGGCACATATTTGGCTCTACTAGCCATGATGGTAACCAGAAGAATATGCTATTACATGGAGATTATTCATAATGTATGTTAGTTGAAAGCAGGATCTGGTAAATTTTACAATTCCAAATTTCAAATTGAAATGTTTCATATATGAATAGATATGTAAAAATAGCTTTAGAAAGGGAGGAAGAAAACATTAAACAGGATTAAGGAAACAGAAATCAATGCTCACATATTGTATACTGATTTCAAGAGAGTTTTCTTTGTTTTCAAACATAGTAAATTATATTGATATATATTCAGAACAAATTAAATCCAACACTGTTAAGACAATTGAAGTTGTTACATACCAGCAGGTTAGTTTGGCCTCATTTCTTTTTGTTTTTTTTTTTCTGTTCATTTTTTTTTATTTAATTGATTTATTCAGATTACATCTCGATTGTTATCCCCTCACTAGTATCCTCTAGTTCCTCCCTCCCTTCCTCTTTCACCCTATTTCCCTCCCCTAGGTCTTCTATTGAGATCTTAGTATGTGGCCTCAAGAAATACAGATTATAGAGTGAGCATGCATTGGAACACATTCTTACATCTTATCACCAAGGAAAGAGTCTTAAATAAGATTAGGATAAAGTGTGTGTGTGTGTGTGTGTGTGTGTGTGTGTGTGTGTGTGTGTGTGTGTAACTTGAGAGTAGAAGTGAGACTATCTGGGGAAAGTTACTGAGTTAGCCAAAGGAGAATCAGAAAGGAGAAATTATGGGGATGTGAATATTGGTAAAGTATATAAGTATATCAAAATATCTTTTGATTGTATAAGACATAATGTAGCATAAACATATGTTAATTACAAAGCTTTTACCATCTACCAAGAGTGCCATCTTGTGTTTAATCCATAAGCTTTGGGAGACATCAACATGTGAATTATAGCATCTACCTTAACCTGTAGTTATTTACTTAAAAGATACTTGGGAATTAATTTAAGATTTGCTGGTGTAGATCTTTCCTGTAAATGTAGGTGCAAGTAGATCTTTAAAGAGTTAAAGAGGGTCACAGAAAAGAGATGAGAATGGTTAGAGGCTGTCCTGTCATTAATAAGTACGGGATAGTCTTAGCAGTGTGCGTACAAGGCAATACTTTGAACTATATCACAATGAAAAATTGGAAGAAGGGAGAGTTAACCAAATCTTCTCTTTCTGTGATACACTTGACGTCACAATAACATATGTTTAATTCTTTTGCTCATTTGGTGAAGACATTTTAAGCTTTGCAGATTTATGATACTCAAGCTTATTATATATTTATGGTATTTCATATATGGATACTGTTATTAATTATGAAGTATGGTAGAGAAAGTAGTGAAGAATTGGTTATGCATTTTGATAAATTATCCACTTGTCTCTTTCTTGTCATTTCTTTTTACCATGTAAGGTACACAAATGGATTTTATATTTTAAAGAGAATTGCACTCTATGCAAAGAAAACTTTGTTCTTTGACGGATTTGTGTTAAAGCAGATAAATTACACTCTGAGTTGAACATGAATTTAGAGAAAGAGAAAGAGAAGGGGGAGAGAGAGAGAGAGTGAGAGAGAAAGAGAGAGAAAGGAGGGATACAATGGGAGGGGTATTCATTTCATCTGCTTAAATATCAACATTTTTCCCTACTTCTTCAGTTATATTGCATTTTGTTGAGATTGAGATTTTCTGCAAAGTTTAAAACTTTAATATTCAAAATGTAATGACTTCAAAGTTGAATCATTGAGAAATTTTCTTTATAGCAAGATTGTAAAAATTACTGTTGTCAAATATTAATTTGAATTTTATTTTTTAAATCGGAACTCCAGTTTAAAAAAAAAACTTTTATTTTATTTATTGCATATGAGTGCTTTATCTTCAGCAGAGGGAATCCGATTGCATTATATATGGTTGTGAGCCACGGTGTGGTTGCTGGGAATTGAACTCAGGATCTCAGGAAGAGCAGGCAGCGCTCTTAACCACTGAGCTGTCTCTCCAGCCCTGGAACTCCAGTTTACTTCAGATTATTCCAACATTTTATGTGACAGATAGGCCTACATTTACCTGTTTCCAAATGTTTCTCCACATGTTTACTTCTCCACTTAGTGATTTACTGACAAATCTATGTTTTTTAAATGATCTGAGGTGCGTCCATCGTCATCTATTCAGTTCTCATATGTATTCATGCTACTCTTACATCCTTTATTTCCAAGCTCCGTTTGTCTATTCTTGTGTCTGCAACTGCATATTTGAAATACAATCTTCATGACATAATTCACTCTCTGATAAGACTAAGTTTTTCTCTTCTTTAATAAGATATTTTTTGGGTATTATACTTACTTTCCCATAATAATTTAAATTTCACTTTGCTTTATTTTATAATTTATAGTATATGATTAGGTTAGTATTAATTATCTGAGTCAACTTATAGAAAATTATTATCTTTCTAATGTTAAATCATTTGTTTGAGAATGCAGAAGTTATCTCCAATTGATAACACTTACAAATGAAGATATACTTTTCTCCAAGGTAGTTTTACTGTGGAAATAAATTACTGTTAAGCGTACGTTGCATGCACAGCAGTGGATGGACAATGGAAAACAAACTCAATGGCATCTTCAGAGGTTCTTTATGTTATAGTATAATACCAGGGCATCTATCTATCTATCTATCTATCTATCTATCTATCTATCTATCTATCTATCTATCATCTATCTATCTATCTATCATCTATCTATCTATCTATCTATCCATCAATCCATGCGTCTCTCTCTCTCTCTCTCTCTCTCTCTCTCTCTCTCTCTGTGTGTGTGTGTGTGTGTGTGTGTGTGTGTGTGTGTGTGTTTGGTCTCTCTTTTTTACCCTACATGTTCTGTGTGTATGTATTATGTCTTCCATATTTATGTTTTGTGGGATTCTTAAGTGTGAGTAAAAGTGGGATTCTGCATCTATGTTTTGAGCCATTTCTTGGTCTCTTTTCCTTATGTTTGTTTTGACTTATTCCAGTGTGTTAGCTATTGTTTTATCTTTTATTTTATTTTATCTTATTATTATCCCTTAGAAGCCTCTTTGCTTTCTGAGAAACAGAACTGAGGTGGATATTGAGAGGAGCAGGAGTATGGAGCAACTAGAAGGAATAGAGAGAGGTGAACCATTAATGAACAGGGATGGGTGTCAAGTGATGTAAAGCAAATACACTAAAAATAAAAGAATTAAAGATGTATTATATGAGAACAAATGTGAGAAAAAAGGAAAAAGTCTTCAAAGAGTGAACGTAACATTTTTTTTTTTTACTTATTTTATTTTTCTTTTGTGTGTTTTAGGGGACTGTTGTTGGCTCTATACAGCTAGTGTGGGAAAGTTTTCTTAGTTTTATCATTGATTTTCTGGGGTTTTCAAGTTATTCTATCTGCCAACTCTAAAATAAGATAGTTAGTCTTCTGTAGCCATTTTTATGCTTGAAATGATATGTGTTTTCTAATGGAGTTGACTATTATTTATGGAAAACTATGAGATGGTACTAGTAGTGCTAGTAGTTTTGGAAATACTTGTAATGTTTATCAGTGTTAATCAAACACTACCTATATATAACAAAATATGTATTATGTTAATAAATCTATAAAGTCTCATATCCTTGAGATTATATAATCATAAATATTACCTCGCCCTCAAAATAATTTTCACCATTTATGAAGACAATTATGAAGTTTTATGTGAGCAGTTAATAACATGTATGTTGTGGATGACGCCTGTGACTAGTCCAGTCATACATTCGTGAAATATGAGGTTTGATCAGGAGTCCTAGTTTCCCCATGCAGTATTTTGCAGTCAGGCTGCTGATGTTTATTTAATATCTTTAAATTAGTGCTCTTGGGTGATATTGACCTGTGCTTTTTCTCTTCTTATGCTGCAGAATTGTAGTTACAGTATGAGTGTCTTTTTCCACAAAAAGAAATGAAAATGTTTTGTTTTCTATATGAAGTCCTAAATTATAGAGCAACATAATTAGGGGCCTTTGATTGCTGAGAAACTCTACCTGGGGGGACAGGAGGACCAGGTGCCGATGTGCTCCCTGCCACGCGAATTTTCCTCCTGTGCAATTAGTTGAATTAAGCTCTGATTTGAATGGGATGAATCTGAAAATCTGAATTCCTTGATGAAATAATGCAGTTACACATTTACATGTGTAGAAGTGCAATGAGAAACAGAGACTTTGCGTCCTCTTGGGTTTGAATGATGATTTACTCCTTCTTTCCTAGTTCTTTTAGAATTTTGTACTATGTACTTTGATTATTTTTATCCTCATGCAACTATGCTCAGATTCAGCCTCCTTCCCTATGCACCCAACTCTGCTTCCACTTTTTTTTTTCAGTCTTCGAAGATGAATTCATGTTGCACAAAATATTTTGGAGGGATGGAACCCTCCTGAAGCACGGGCTGCACTCACAGAATAGTAATATGCTCTTTTCCATCAGAGACTAATTCTACACGTAGCCATGGAATGTTTTACCTCCCTAATGTCAATTCTGTACATTTATAACTTTTCATTTTTATATATGGAATAAGATGAGTACAAAATATATTAAATATGTACTATTTTAACTTTAAGGATAAAATTTCATCTTAATTCAGTTGTTAGAAAACCTAAACTATATTTGAAGCAACTTTGGAAAGTGAATTAAGTAGTGAGTTTTATAAAATTTAAATTGCATGTCAAGTATTTCTAGTGCAAGTTTAATATTAAGTTCAAAGGCTAAGAGAATCTGCCTCCAACACAGACAATTGATTCAACAGAATTATTTTTATAAGAACATTAATGGCCATGTTCTCGTTGTTGTCCTACTGCCTTGACTTTATTACCTTTCATATGAGATTGACACATTTTTTTTTAAGATTGGCACATTTTTTTTCAGGATTGCAATTTGTGTCACATTTATCAATCTTTTTGTGACTATAGTCTTTAAACCTGATGCCTAAATGTTATTTTTATATCTTTCTTTCAGTATTCATTGCTTTTCCTTTTTTACTGTGCTTACAACCTTGTATTTAATTAATTCATTAGTTAAAATACAATGACATAATTCTCCTTCTCTCTTTCCTTCCTTTCACCCCATCCATGTTTTCACTCTGGTTTCCACCATATTCACAGGGCTTCGTCTTAATCCTTATGATACATATACATTTACATATAAATGGATATATATGTGTATATATTATATACATACATACTAACATATGCAAAATTTGTTGAGCCTAGTCAGTGTTGCATGTATGTTTCCAGAACTGACCATTTGGCTTTGGATAATCAAACATGAGGATGTGGCTGTATTAGAACAAAGTTTTGGTTTTGTCTGTTTCTCTTCTTCCAAAAAAAATTCATTGCCCTTTGAAGTTCTTTCCATCTAGAGGTTCTTTAATTAAATATTTCTTAGTATATGTGAAATGTAGATACCTGAGACTGAAGACAATAACTAATCAGTGTAGTGTTCTCCATGTTGCTTTGTTGCTCTAAATTCTCTCTCTTGTACACTACTACAGTTGCACTAATTTGTTTTGGACACATTAGTGCCTAATTAAATGTCTCTCTGAACAGTTTTTTTTTAAATGATATGATAATTTTCCTGACGATCATTTTATTCTTTGATATACAGTAAATGTTCTTTAGTTTATATTTGTTAATTTGTGTATATATATATATACACAAACATATATGGGAAAATTACTAACATTAACTAAATAGAGTGAATTATACAAATCTTTTAGGTAGTGGCTCTACCTAAGAGACATGAATCATATAATACACTGTGTGAGTTGAAAGTCACAGGATATTGTAAACTATAGAAGTCTGTTACTTTTCTATAACTTAGATTCTGTATTATGCTTTAAATAGCAGATAGTAGAGAATAGGAGCTGGCAGAGAATATTTGACTCTTTAGAACTTTAAAGAAGCACAATTATTTCATCCACTTTTGCAACCAGAGCATATCAGTCAATGAGTGACTTCCAACTGGGTTCTACAACTGATATGTGATAAGAATAAATCCCCTCTTGAAATATGTATTAGTAAGAAAATAAGCATGTAACAGTGGAGTATGCTTGCATCAGTAAAGGAGGTACAGCTTTCAGGTTCATGGTATTCACTGTTCAGTGGGCAACTGTGGTCAGTCGTGTATTGATAATATTCCAGAACTTTTTAGAATTCTCCCCTTCATCTATTCTTATTCTTATCCATATTTGGGATATTTCTCTGACCTTCTGGGTAGTCTTTTAATATTCACTTGGTTGATATTTTTGTCATGTCTCACCATAGTTAATTATTAAAGCATGCACTAGAGACATTTGAGTGATATAATAATATTCTATTGACCACATTAATGGATATGAAGTCTATGTGCTGCTTATACTTTTCTTCATTGTAACCAGATGTGAAATATTTGTACAATCTTGCTATTGGTATACTTAATTTGATCACAATTTGAATCTATCCTGAATCACCAAAAGTATGTCCTGTATCTTTTCAGTTGTAGAAGAGACAAAGTATGTACCTGATAAAGGCTGCTGATTTTAGTAAATTAGGGAACTATCATTTGTTAATACAAATCTACGGAAATAATTGTAACAGTTATATAGATGCTATCTAACATATTAATGGCATCAAAAAAGTATGAGAACAAAGTACAGCACAGTAATGAGACACAGTAGGAACTTACTACAGTTGCTTGGAACTCATGATTAGTCACCATGTAGGTTTAACTTTTCCAAAAACCTACTGAAAACACCCATATTCTCAGTATGTATCTCAATCCTAGAAATTACAGCTGGAAATAGGTATTCTCACTGCTTTTTATGATTTCAAAATTATGTCTTTTTACTCAGTTCTGCCATTTAAAGTGGTATTCACCAGGTTTTGACAGCCAATGCAGAAACATTGGGAGAATAAGGCTCTTTAGCCTTCACCTGGTTAGGCAAGAATGGTAATATGCAAAAGTCTACAAATTTTAAGACATTTTACTGTTTCTCACAAGACAGATCTTATGTAGTTCCTAAGATGGAAGTCTATAGGCCAATAGTATGAAGGAGGACTTGAATTTAATAGAAAAACCAGAGGCTACAAACTGCAAGGACTTCTTGAGGTGTAGCTATCCAGTTGTAGTTTAATGAAGTTGACCAGATTTTGTATTCTCAAACAGACATATATTGCAAAATGAAAGTAATGTTTCCTATACAACAAGTACTTTTGAGTTAATTTTGTCAGAATTCCATCTAAAATACAGCCTGGATTTCAAATGTACCTACTGATATGTCTAAATTAAAGGGGAGCACAGAGCAAAGAACAGTCTCATGCTTGCTAAAGGGTCATGTCTATCAAACAGCAAAGACATACTTGTTTGGAGTTCATTTTCACTTCTTTTTCTAGCCAGTTTTGTGATCAAGAAAAATACAGTTGCTCTCATTCAATAGTGAGAAGCGAACATGTAAATTGGAGTAGTTCTGAACATTCAAGTGAAAATGTCTAAATATATGGAGCTTATACTCTAAGCCCTTTTAAGCCATTAATAACTTTCATGGTAGAGCAATGAAGACACAATGTGATACAAACCATGAGAGTGATTTGAAGACTCAATTGAAACAGTGGAACAAAAATGGAGGAAAATAAATTCATTATTTAGTTATCATAATTTTCAACTTTGATAATAATCAATATAAAGGTAGTGGGGAATATTAAAATAAATAAAATAAAGGTAGTAGGTATGAGCAGAAATAACAAGCAAGAATGGCTAATTCAGAGGGCACAATGGTTAATGGTTGTGAATAAAAGAAATACATTGAGCGAATATTGCAAAATTATATGAATATTCTAGTGTGATTGAACAAATAAAACATTATTAATTAATTCTTAATCTAATCATGTCAAGAGGATAGAATTCTCTGTAGAAGAATATTGTAAATAAGTTGATCTTATAAATTGGAGAATCATTACACTGTTATTTAAGCAGTTTGTTACTATAGCTTGTCATGGATCAAATAATATTCCATGTACCATTCTTACATTTTATTTTTTGATGATATAAATGCATTTTGTCATGGATCATGTCACTTTACTTCTACTTGCTACTTTAAGGAACATGTTGCTGAATTAATGATCTGATGTATTAATACTGAACATAAATGGAACTTTCAAGCACCAAGATCCCCTGTGACTTCCTTGGTAGAATGTGACACAGTGAGAATTTTCTCCAGAGACCAACTCCGGGACCAATTTTCCTGAATAGTTGTATGAGTAAGTTAAAGCAAGACACATTTTCTTATCCTTCATTGAAGTATTTCTGTTTACTCCCTGCCCTCTACTGTTGGATGTTACATGGATTATAAGCAGCTGTATAAGATATTACTTTATCTTTGAGGTAGATATTAATGTTCTGCACTGCTGTCTGAACTATGTTTTATTTTTTAAGTGTTACAATTATGACTGATGCCTTTGTTTAAGGCAATTTTGTGTCCCAACAAACCACAGTCATGCCTGGGAAATGATGACCTGTGGTTTAACCTAGTGAATTTCGTGATAGAAATGTGGTGCAGGGCTTGAGCTATAAGTTTAAGGATCATCAGCCCTAGTGGGAAAAATTTCCCATACAAGTAAAGGCTTTGTATATAAAAATTGTAAGAGGAATGAATGGAATTTTTAGGTCAGCTACAAAAAAAAAAAAAAAAAAAAAAAAAAAAAAAAAAGAAAAGAAAAGAAAAGAAAAAAAAAGAAAGAAAGACAGAAAGAAAAAAATTTGGATAATGATGAATGATGCAAAAAATATATACATGTACAAAGGATAAAGAAGAAAAGATCATCAGTTAGATCACAGGAAAATTGCAAAAAGCAGAATAAAGGTCCCAAATGATGGTTTCTTTCAAGAAGGAATTAAGGTTAATAACTGCTCATAAAATAAGTAGACAACTTTGAACTGTTCAAATGGGGCTAATTGTGTCCTAGCATCCTTTATATATGTGGTAGAGAAAGGTAAAAGAGTTAGTAGTGATGATGGTATTTGTGACAGCTTAGTCAACTTCTGACTTTAAAGAAAGAGCTGCATATCAGTTACTGAGTGAAAAAAGCAGGCAGCCTACATCTAGAAAGATAAAAATTAGCATCTCCAGAAAAGAGCGTAGCACTGATAAAACATTACATTTCCTTAAGTATAAAATGACACATTGAAGTCATCTTAAACTACTATATATATATATATGAATTTGTAGTAGCACCAAAAGGAAGTTATTATAAAAGGGGCACATTTACAGAGATACACTGTTTTAATAGGAAAGACTTATTACATATTCTTAAAAGGAGTAACTGCAGTTGCAGGTGTGACCAATATTTTTATCAAATTAGAAAGGAGAATAAAGAAGGTAATAGCATGATGATTTCTGAGGAATTGGTAAATGGAGGAAATTCAAATAGATCCAATGAAATAGGAATAGCTTTGTTTGAGGACGATGCTTTATTACATTTTGTTTCTTTGCATTGAAGCAGAATATTTGTTATGATGATGCAAATCATTATTGTCAAAGCGAACATGAAAATCTCTCAAACTAATGGCTGTAATAAGTAAGATTGAGAAACTCACAAAGAGAGAGCTGCACCGTTTACTATAAACAATCATTTAAAATTTGTTATCTCAAAATTGTATGGAACAACAAATACTGCCAATTACGACTGACATTAAAATAGACAAGAAAAAACTAGTAGTTCTTAAAAAAATGTTATGAAGTCAATTTTGCTTATCAAAGGGAAAACATATTACATGTTGAGATGTTAAGTTAGAATATATTTCAAATCAAGGCATAAATATGGGAAAATGCATGACAAAGGGTTTGTCCATAAAAATCAGTGCTCAAAAAATTTCCCTTAATTCTCACATGAATTTGAATCATAGAAACCTTGGAACATTTAATAACAGATGGAAACTAAGTCAGCCACATTTTTCTGTAGCTAACAGTGAATTCCACACCTCAGCAGAGGCACAGACACTATGAGCTTTCCCCCCACTACGTTGGTTTGATGGTAGGTTGAGAAACAGAATGAAGTTTTAGGACAGAAATAACAAAATTTAAGTTTAAAATAATGCACTGGTCAAGTGATGTAGATCAAATGGCATTGCAGGTTCTAAATTAGTGATGCCTGCTATTCTGTGCTGAGATACAGCCAGGCATTTTTAGTTAAGGCAATCGAGTATGAAATGCTTGGTCATTTTTTTTTACTGAAGACTGCTGCATAGATTTTCATGCTTTTAAACATATTATTAACTTCTAAGAAAATGTTTTAAATGAAACCCTCTTCAAGATAATTTTTTTAATAACTGAAAGTATCTTGACTTTTTTGTTCTGATGTTGCCAATATATATATTTTTTAAGACATGAATCTGTTTTGTATAGATCTGTGTTAAAAATCTCCTAATGAAAGTGAAAAAGAAAATGTCAGAATCACAATGACTCATTCTTCTAATTTCCATTTTTCAGGATCCTAAAGATTACAGTGAACTGTTGACTTCCTCCTCCTTCCTGGGTTACACTTTCATCCCCAGTGGGCAGAATTTTCAGCATGTTTATTTTTACAGGACTTCTCCCATGCCCTTTTGGTTTATTTGGGGAGGAAGGATGTTACTTGGTTCCTGTTAAACTTTGTGGTCTTGATTCTTTCTCTGTCAGTTTCCTCTCTATGTACTTGAGCACCCTTTGAATTTCTTTGATGTTAAGTATTCTCACCACCCCACGACTCTTTTGCTATTGATAGCTACAGCATTTGATAAACACACACGATACTATTAGCTTTTAAAGACTTATTTCAGTACTCCCAATGTCAGGGTCAGATGTCAATATATCTATTTCAGAATAGAAAAAAAAAAAAAAAAAAAACCCAGAAAATCTCACATGTGGTTGACAGGTGATCCATAGTAAAACTGATCATCAGCAGTGAACACAAAAATTTGTGTTGAAGCTAGTTCCCAATTTATGACTTCCTTCTTCCCCCTCATGATGGGAATCCTCAAAAATTTTTCTTTACTTTACTTAGATTGGAGAATAGGGACCTATTATTTGTGGGCAGTAGAGTCTACAGACTTTGAGATGACACTGAAGGAAGAAACAGAACCCAACATCAGAGGTGATGCCGATGACCTCACCCATGATTCAAGGTGAAGTCCAATTCTGAAACTCAACACCTGGTTTTGACTCTCCCTGGGATGCCCTCCTCTCTGTCATTCCTAACTGCTTCTTCATGAAGTTTGTGGCTACCTTAAGGAATTTGACTTCATACTTGTGAGTTCCATAACTATTTGTAGCTGCTGCCTCAGTTTGTAGTCATTTTTACAATCATCTACTCATCTCTTCCATAGGCCTGAAAGAATAATATCTCTATCGATAGGAGGCTTATCTAATTCATTTATTTCTCTCTGCTGTTTTCTCTGATACTAGAAAGTTGCTTCATATCATCCATGCATCTCAGGCCACAAAGGCTAGGTAAACACACTTAGCCTCAGTGTAGTATATTGAAAAATATGTCCTGATTTGCAGACTGTGAGTTACATATCTGTCCTTTCTTCCATATAAACATAGCTAGGGGTTTAATTAGCATCAGATGTTTCAACTTAAAATTACCTGGGAAGCTATTTTAAAACATTAGCTCCAATTTTGCTTGCTTTGGTGAGAACCTGTGTATTAATATCTTTTAAAGAACATCAGCTGATTTCAGAGTGCATATG
Organism: Acomys russatus; assembly: GCF_903995435.1. Taxonomy (NCBI): domain Eukaryota; kingdom Metazoa; phylum Chordata; class Mammalia; order Rodentia; family Muridae; genus Acomys; species Acomys russatus. The sequence continues at coordinate 32,192,849 of NC_067149.1, forward strand.
GAAATAGAAACTATTACTAAATAAAGCACTGCTCTCATTGGCCTTATTAGTAGCGTAAATCTATGTGTTGTTTAAAGGAAGTCTTGGTATAATTTATTTCTGTGGTTTTTGTGTATCTTTGAGGACAACTGAGTGATAGTTTGCTGGTGTCATTAGAGATAAGCTTCTTTCTAGTCTCAGTATCTTTGCTTTGAATGATAAATTACTGCACTATTCCAGTCAGGAGTATAATCTAAGAAAAATCATTAACAATTCAGGTTATCTAGTCAAATGTTCAAAGGATTTTTTTTTTTTTTTTGTTTCAGGTAATTGCTTAGAGTCTACATTTAAAAACAAATTGATTTGATTCTAGTAGATATGATTCACACACTCAAACTCTGGTAAAATGGGATATATACATATATATGTATATATATTACTGTTTACATTAAATGGTTACTACAATATTAAATAAAACATGCATGGGTTTTTCAATATTCACCTTTTCTCTGTATATTTTCAGTTTCCTTTACTAGACCAGGAAATTCATTATGATTGATGAACCTACCTTCACACATTTAACACCATAGGATCCTGTTTATCTCTTAATTTCTTCTATTTTTTTCAGTTCCTAGTAATCTTTCTGTTGTCTAAATAGTTGTGTCTTTTCTAGAAGTCATATATTTGCAATGATGGGACATGTACCCTTTGGGAGTTGGGTTGTTTCTCTTCATAAAATACCATTTAAAGGCCCTCTATGACCTTTCACAGCTTAATAGTTGACTTTGGGTATTGAATCACATTCCACTTGGCGATATTCTACATGTTATAAACCTCTTACTAAAAGACTTTGTAATTTCTTCCAAGTTTACAATTCTTAATAAGCTGGCACAAATATCCATGTCAATATTTTCATGTGGAGATAAATTTTCAGCAACTTTGAAATAAAAATGATGGACTTGGGGATGTAGAGAGATGACTCAGAGGTTCAGAGCACTGACTATTCTTCTAGAGGACTAGATTTAACTCCCAGAACCCGCATGTTGGCTCACAACCATCTGAAATTACAGTCTTGAGGGATTTGATACCCTCTCTTGTCCTTTTCAACACTAGACATTCACATGGTGTATACATATAAATGTAGGTGAAGCATAGCATTTCAGAACTTGGTTGTGATATTGGTAAAACATGTTTAGAGTTATTAGGAACTACCAATCTGTTCTGTGAAATAGCTCACATCTTCAATCCCCATGCAGTGATCAATAAATATCCTTCTAGCTATATGTTCTCAGTAGAACTGATATTGTTAATGTTTTGAATTTTTTGCCATTTTCATAGGTATCTAGTGACATGTCCCTGTTGTTTTAATTTGCCACTAAGACAATAGATGTTAAACTATTTTCATCAATTTTTTTCTCCATGTATATGTTATTTGGTAATATTGTGAAAAGTAGATGATTTACTCAGTTTTTAAACTTCACTTATTAAGTTTATGAGAATTTGATATATCAGAACTATATATACATTTCTACTGCCCCCAATTGATTCCATGATCCTCATGAACTTGTACTCACATTCATGATCTTATCTGGAGTTGCTATTGCTATTATTGCATATATACTAATATACACACATACTATATTTATTATGTACTCATTTTATATGATAATTGATACTGATTGCCTGTAGGCATTTATCTGGAGGTGTAGCTTTGTAAAACTCTGTCATGTTAACTATATCTTTCCTCTTTTTAATAAGGTGGGATTACAAGGAAATTCCTCTATAATCAGGGACCAGACAAGGCTGCCAACCAAATGCTTTCTTCATTTCTCTTCAATAAGGTTTTTGAGGTTCTAGCCGGAGCAATAAGACATCAAAAGGAGATCATGGGGGTCCAAATGGGAAAGGAGGAAGTCAATTATCCCTATTTGCAGATGATATGATAGTGTGCATTAGTGACCCCCAAAATTCCACCAGAGAACTCCTACAGCTGGGATATTGGGATGACAAGTTGTTTTGGATTTTGTTGTTTGCATTCTAATGCTGTCCTTTAGTCATCTTGCTATCTCTGATGTTCTGTGATAGCTTCTGGTGTTATTCCCTGGTCGTTGAGAGCAGGTAGTTGGTGAGTGATTATAGGTCATGGGCCCTTGCCTCTGGGGATCAGGGAGTTCGTCTCTGGAACGCACAGGTGACCTGGTTTCTGTACCTTAAGCTCCTGACTGGGTCAGCAGAGGTATGCTTCTGCCTGATTCCATTCACACTACTGAGGGGGATTCAGGCTAGCTGTGTTGGGGGCCGCTGTTTAATTTTCTGTCCCGACCCCTCGAGGCAGTCTAGCCTCTCCCAAGTGTGTAGGAGACCCCACTGGGCCATGGGGACTGTGGCTTTATCTGCTCAGTTGTCCACAGACAGATTGTTGCCTGGGTCAGTCTAGAGAGCAGACCAGTCTAGATTGAGCACCCTTGGCACCTCAGTCCCACCGATCTGCAGCTGCAACTCAGACTCCCCTACAGATGCCCAGGGCAGTCCAGCTTCTCCCACAGCATAGGGAGTCCCTGCTGGCCTGTGGGGATTGTGACTTTATCTGCCCAAATGTCCCGTCGCCATGGCCTGCGGCAGGTTCTTACCGGTATCAGTCTAGCTAGCCGACCAGTCTAGATTGCGCGCCTTTGGCGGCTCAGTCCCACTGAGCGGTGGCCGCAATTCAGACCCTCGTCTGGACCTTCAGGGCAGTCCAGCTTCTTCCATGAGTGTGGGAGTGCCTGCCAGGCCATGGGGACTTTCCTAGCTGGGTTCTATGAGCCCAATTTTGCAGGCTCAGTCAGCTGAGGCCGGCTGCCTGGCTCCGGCTGGACCTGCCCAGACCAAGCACGCTGTTTCTGGGTACCGTGGGCTTCCTGTCGCTGCCTCCGCAGCTCCCCATGGACTGTGGTGGGGCGGGTGGGGGTGTCATAGGACAGGTCACTTGTTTCTCTGAGACTTTCCCAGGTCACAGGCTCTGGTGTTCCACTGTTGCACACACTGCACCTGGGCTACAGAGGCAGGCTGCAGTCTGCAGGTGGTTTCCATTCTAAAGTCTGGAGAGTGCGTTCAGGTCCTCTGAGGCCTGTTGTTTGGCCCAGGGCCAAGTCCGCCTGTGGTCTGCTCTGTGCAGGCCCCCACTCACCTAGTGTTCTCCAGTTCTTGCAGTCTGTGGCTCCCAATCCAGACCCTGGTTTCTGTGCAGTAGATCAGGTACAGTGCGTGATAGGCGTCGCCATCTTGGAATTCTCATTTGAGAATTTTATACAATATATTTTTATTGTCTACTTTCGCCTCCCCAACTATCTATCTATCTATCTATCTATCTATCTATCTATCTATCTATATATTTTTTAACCCCCCAGTATAATTACTCAGTGCTCGCAGCACTTTTTGTTTGGACTGTCATCATCTCACTGCTCTCAAATGTTTGTTCAGGTAAGTTAATGGGATCTGTGAAGAATTTTTTCTCACCTGCTTATTTTGTATCGTTGGTCTGTTTGTTATTTCCTTGAGCAGTGCACTCTCTTGCTCACTGCAGCATCAAAGCATGTCTTAAAGCAAGGTATTGTCAATCCTGAGGTTTTGTCCTTTTCCTTCAATATTGGGTTGGCTGGACTGGATCTTTTGTTTTGAGAATCAATATGTTGTTATCTCTTAAAAAATTTTCCATGGCACATTTTAAATATGAAGTTTTAAAGTTGAATTTTAAATATTTTAAGGTTTTAGTATTTTATTTGTTTTAAAACGTGTTTTGGCAACTCCTCTGGATTTTAATGTAAGACATCCAAAGGTAAATTATGAAATCCATCATTATTCATATCAATGACTAATCATATCAAATGATCAAAATTCCACAATGTCCTGTTTTGTTCTCACTGTGCCATTTTATCATTCAAACAGAGCTGGCATTCATTATGGACTGAGGTATATGAAGAAAGAGAGAATGAGAATAATTTGACTGAAGGTATAGAGTTGGTAAGTGATGGAATTTTTTATATAGATTTTAGTCCGTTTACTTAATACCATCTCCCAAGCATTTCTGTGAGATTTAGTTACCACACAAACCACCTAAAGGGGATTCTAGAAAATCTGTGATTTTAACCAGGAGAAAACACTTTACATTACTGTTGCTGAATTAGTTATTAATGGAGACAGAACATTAGTATATATAGCCCTTTGAAAAAACTCCATATCCTGTTCACTTCCATCTGCTTGACTTAAGGCAGATTCAAAGAGGACCCATTTATTTTTTGTGCCCTTTTATTGACCCATAATAATCACCACACTTTAGAAAGATAAACAAATGCTCACAGTCGTTATGGTATAATTTCTTCTTGCATGCTTTGGCAACTCTCTCCAAAGTTCAAAGCATTTTTCAGAGTGTCTCATCTCTTACGTTTCTAATGGTAAAACTATCTGGCTGGCTTCTCAACTGCTTTGTAACTTATCTCTTATTTATCATATTCAAATCTGCAATCTTGATGCTATTTTTGCAATCGTAATTCATGCTCAGCAATCTGCTTCCATTCTCAACTCAGTGAGCTGGCAATCAATTTCTTCGTGCTATTTGGAAGGAAGCAAAATCTAAAAATGAAACCATTAATATATTACAAGTAAGTACTTAATCTGCTAGGTAGAAGCTGACAGATCACGTTGGAATGGGTGCCCCCCGGCACCATGAGGCTGGAGAAAGGACTTGTGATACATGACACCATTATGACCTTTGAGTTACTCGATTTATCAGAAAGGAAAAATTAGTTTCCTTCGTGTGGGTAAAATCCACTAAGAGAGCCCTTTAACCTAGATTTCCAGAAGAAGCAAACTGGTCATTGTTAAAGCTCACTAATTAAGCTGTTTTTCCTTCCAAACAGAAATGGGATTGTTAAAAACTCACTAACATGCATTTAGCCTTAGAGGTTCTTAGCTTCATGTTGGGTGAGATCATTGTGAAAACGCGAGCGTGCTGTAAGAGTTACCAGGCATGTTTGGATAGCCTTTTATTATTAGGCTTTTCTAATTCTCTACCCCTTTATCATCATTATATGCTCTCATATTGTTATTAACAGATATTGAATTATAAGAAACATGATCATGCTCTAAAATTAGGGCTTCCAATTAGTGCCCAGTACTTATTTTGAAATTTTCTTTTGAGATGAGAAAGATATCTTAATGATTAACAGCATTTATTGCTCTTGTAGAGGACGTGGATTCGGTTAGCAACACCCATATTATGTTTGCATATATGACTCCAGCTCTATGAAATTTAGTGCCCTTTTCTGACCTCCTCTGCACTGAACATGCTTGTTGTAAACTCTCTGTCACTCTGTCTCTTTCCCCTTTCCCTTTCCCTTTCCCTTTCTCTCTCTCTCTCTCTCTCTCTCTCTCTCTCTCTCTCTCTCTCTCTCTCTCTCTCTCTCTCTCTCACACACACACACACACACACACAATTTATACACATAAGTTGATATGACTAAGTCTAATTGTTTAAGTATGAAAATTTAATATAGCATTTTCTTGTTTTACTCTTACAATATTTTACAATAGAAATATTACTCTCCCCGTTCTCCTGGTGTGGAGATTTGGAGGTTTGCTGGAGGAGGTGGATGGTTCAAGTTTCTGTAGCTAGTAGGTAGAAGAACCTTTCTAAATTCTGAGACATAAATATGAACAACATAAGAGTCACTACATATGCTATGTCTACAAATGTTCACTATTAATTTTCAATAATTTTTTGTTTAAAATACTTTAGATGCATAGTTTAAGCTTTTGTTTAAAATACATTTAGATGCCTTACTTAATCCACAGAGTTCTCTCGTGTCTTATACAGCCAGTTTTCTGTACTAACTTATAAATGCTTTTACATTGGTGTTATTAATTTTTTATTTTGCATCCTACATTTCATCACGAATTACACAGTGCATTCTTTCCTTTTTTCCCCTGAAGTTCCTCTACTTATTGGCAGTTTTATGCTTTCCTTTCTTTGGTAGATTTGGAAATAGTTTCTTGAATATTTTATAGATGTCCTTCAATTGCAATGTGACTAGTTTTCTTCCTTTCTCGGTTTTTAGAAATTGTGCATCTGTGTAAAGTATATGTTTGTGATTGTATACATGTGTGTATATACGTATGCATTCACCTGTGTGTAAACTAGAGGTCAATGTTTGATGTGTTCCTTATCTTTCACCTCATTTAAAAAAAATTTTTTTTGTTAATTTATTCTTGTTACATCTCAATGTTTATCCCATCCCTTGTATCCTCTCATTCTTCCCTCCCTCCCATTTTCCCATTATTCCCCTGCCCTATGACTGTTCCTGAGGGGGATTACCTCCTCCTGTATATGCTCATAGGGTATCAAGTATCTTCTTGGCACCTTGCTGTCCTTCCTCTGAGTGCCACCAGGTCTTTCCCTCCAGGGTACATGGTCAAATGTGAGGCACCAGAGTACGTGAGAAAGACATATCCCACTCTCCACTCATTTTTTGAGACTGTGTCTCTCTGAAGCTGGAGCTTCAGGTGTCTTGTCACTGCATCTGTGTGCTGTTGGTAGAGGTACACACCATGCCTGGGTTTTACGTTAGCAGTAGGTATTCAATCTCAGTCTCTTATACTTACATGGCAGACACTTTGCCAACTGCATACTTTGCTCAAACTCCATTAAAATAATTATGAGTATATATATTGTTGTATATACTGATAGTGTGGCAGAGCCATGTTTACTTAAGCATATTATAGATAGTACTCTTTTCACCCTGTCCCAACTTCCTACACAACCTGCTATTATCTGTCCTCTTCCTTCACCATCCTTGTTTCTACTTTCATACCCATGATATATTTATATAAAACTATGTTTAAAATCTACAATGGACAAATGAGATCTATTTGTGACTGGCATTCATATCATAGGAACAATGTGAGTTTTCACTGTGTTGTCATTGATATTATGCAAATGCCAGATGGAAATCATCCTCGGCTTTCATCCCTGTATGATGATATTGGTTCCTCCTTTCCACAATCCACAAAGCCTAAAAAGTACAAAGTTTCACTCCATGCCCTTAGGTGGGGTGGGTTATAGAACATTTGAGATATTTTTCTACAATACAGTACACCCTATTCCTCCATTCACTTATACGTCAATTTTACACACTTTGTTATAATTAAATCTTTATTTTGTTGCTTTGCTTATATATTTTTAGCAGGGTCCACACTAACATCTTTCCTTTGGTCATTTCCTCCTTAATTTAGGTTTGGTTTTATTTTTAGTGTTTTCTTTTTCTTGCTTCTATAGGATATCATATAATCATCTTTCACCTTGTTTATCTAAGCCTTGGCATCAACCATTTCTTCAGTGATTTTTGATTCCATTCTCTGCATGTTGGATATACTAATGACTGAATGAATATGCCTCTTGCCAGATGCTTTATTCTGTTAAAAGAGAATCTCTTTCTATTAGTCCTGTATATGTAGTTCATAATTCTGATACTAGAGTGATGGATAGTGTGGTAAGATAGAGTTCCTTTTAATGAATCAAGTTTAACTATACTCTGGAATATTCTATAGGTTCATAGATTGCTTATCACTAATAATCCAAACATAATTGAAGAACATGTCTTTCGTTCCTGTTTATTTGCATGTCTAATGCAAATATACATAGACATTAATTTCTCAATGGCAAAATTGTGCCCCATGGAAAATAACTGAATGGTCATGAAACGAGCATTTAGGACTTCTTATGTGCATTTAGGACTGAATGTTTCCATTTATTTCCAGGACTAATTAGGCTGTTTAAAAAAATACTTGAGCATTGAAAAACATTTTTATTAAGTGTATAACAATGTGATTAACAGCTTAAAAGTTCCAGAGTTACTTACAATTATGAATGATTCAGTAATATACTTGTACATATATGGTGCTTGTAGAATATACTGGTATAAAACTTTATTTAAAGCACTTTTTGTCTCAGCTGGGAGCAGCTCAGTGCTAAAAGGACTGATTAACATGCAGGAAGTCTTCTGTTTAAACTGCAGTAGTACAAAAAAATATTTTTCTTGGCTTCATTTTATGGCTTGAGTTATCTAAATTCTTCCTGTACCATGAGTATCTAAAAAGGAATATTCAACAGAACAGATCTACCATTTATTGTAAAATTAAATTAAAATATATAAGCTTATTTCATTATTTATTTTTCAGTTGATGTGTGTGTGTAGTTTGTGTGTGTGTGTGTGTGTGCACGCGCGCGTATGTATGTATGTATGTATTTGAAATTTGTACTGAGTGCTAGAGTGATAGCTCAGTGGAATGCTGTACTTCCAGACAACCAGAGTTCAGGCCATAGCTCTTACATCAGATGGCTAACTACTGATTGCAGCTCAGACTTCATGGGACCAATGTTCTCTGGCTTCTCCAGGCCCTGCATTCATATGTTCATGAAGACACATAAAGGCACACACACACACAGGTATTATTAAATATGATAAACTTATCTTAAAAAGTATTTTATCCTGAATTTCAAATATCAAAATACTACCAAAATAGTAACTTTAAGTGTATTTAGCAAAAATTTTACAAATGCCTATCTACCTTCAGAGTAATAATTTAGGGTCCTTTAGGAAATATTAAGCAAATAAGATTTTTCATACAAAATAGGCATTCATGCCAAATTTAGTGAATTCTCCTTCCAGAGATTCCCAGAGAAATTAAAAAAAAACTTTAATATCCATTTGGGCTGATTTCAAATATATTCTCTCCAAAATATTCAGTTAGAAGCATAAAACAGTTGCCTTAAAATTTAAGTAGGAAATATTGTAACTTGAAAAGAAAAAAGTGGATGGGACGTTCTGTTTTCTCTGTAAGTCAGGCTGGATGGCAGGATAAGACTCTTATTCTCACAGAATCAAATATATACACAGGCTGGGGGACTTTCTGAGATTAAGGCAAATAGAATGAGCGAGGGCCTCAAGGAGAAGGCAGTCAAAAAAAGCAAACCTTTCCCTGAATATCGGATATTAAACATTTAGAAGCCTACATTGAAGGGATCTTCTTTTGATTAAAATTTAATGGTTTTTATTTATAAAATGAGCACCTTTGAGGTGTTATATATTCATAACTTCAAGGGTTTCTCAGATATTTCAAGTACATTCAAGCTTTTGTAATAAGGAGTCATTTTTAATTAATGATTTATTACTTCCAGATACATTTTATAGCAGTTTGTAATGTGAAGTTGCGCTCCAAAGAGAAGGTGCCTCCCTGAATGCTCTAGCGGTAGGTTTTCTCTGTTTTAACAGAATTCAAAAATCAAGTACTTAATACAAAGCACAGAGATGGGAAACTACAGGTGTACTTTCCTTTTCTTTTCTTTTTAAATTAATTAAACATTTTTTATTTTTTACATACACATTTATATTATTACACATATATACAATAAGTTATCAATAGCAAGAAGAACCATGACACAATTAGGAATTATACAGATGACTTTTGGTCTACATAGATGTTTTAAGTTGACAAAGACAAGATGTGATGAAGGTTGATTTACATTCAGACTTCTAGATGCACCAAGATAAGAAAGATGTTCTCTTCAAGGCTGTCAAACAGAAATAACCAAAACATGAGGAATGTAACATTTACATGTGTGCTTTTCAGGACATATACATTAATACATGTGTAATTTGTTGTGTGCTTTTCAAGGAGTACTTTGTAGCATGGGTTAGCCACAGAGGTGAAGGTGTTTTGTTTTTGTTTTTGTTTTTGTTTTTTTTATTATTTCAGCCTAATTACAGTGGTTACAATGTATGCCTTTCCTTCCCCGCTGAATACATATTTGACGAATTTGTAATATACATCAACATATTTGCCAAGCTGAACCTCCATTGATTGTCCAGACCAGAAACAAATATAGCTCATTTGTACAGCGTATGATCATCATTCATAGGTCACAAGTAAATTTCAAGTGACGCCGTCTTCTCTATCCTCCAAACAATTGGCTCTCCATTGCAAATCTGCTTTTCCATGTCTCTTCATGTGTATTTTACAATGACTTAGAAATACACACACTAAGTACAACCATTTCTCAGACAACAAACATTCTCCATTTTGTCCATGGTTGCTATAAGATTTAATAAACAGAATGACATAAATATACAAACGCATGTGAAAAGGAGGTAAAATTAAGTACAACCAAAATATGTAAAGCTAAAAACAGATATTCAAGAAAGGAAACTAAACCTCTTAGTATTAATGAGATTTGGAAAGCTCATCATTTATTTAAGTTATCCTTAAGATGCATAATGGCTAAAAACAAAGGTTTTGAATGGACAAAAAACAAGGTTTTCGGTAGAAAAATGAAGATAAAATCAGCAAACATATTTTTATAGTGTTCTGGTTAATCTATGAATGTAAGGTAGATATGAAGAATAGTGTTAAATTAAAAGTAAATACTAGGATGACTCTTCTGAATATTCAAAATGTCAGGTTGAAGGTTTTGTATTATCCTTGAGGAAAAACTCCTTTAACCATATTTTTACATTTAGAAAATTGATACACAAGTTGCATGCAGAAGGATAAAATATAAGAAGGATGTACATCTAGGAATCCAAGAATCAGTATAATTATCCAGATGAGAAAAAAGAGCTAACCTAACTTAAACACAGTTGAAAATTTAGATTGCAGGGTCTTAGTATTCAAATATTATGATCTTGTGACTAACTGAATTTGCTAACATCTATTAAAATATGAAATCAACGATGACACACTAGTTCTGTTTCCAAATTCCTGTCAAAGAATGCACCCTTAACACTGGCGAGAGTATTTGGCACCTAGAAACTTGGAATAAAATCCTAGGAGGGTATATCTTGTTCTGATCATGAGAAGTTGCTCTCCTGTCATGATCTGCTGTCTTAACTAATCCTGGACTGGGCCTCTTGGGCATGGACCACAGTCTTCGCTGATAATGACGTGACCAGAATAAGTTACTAGCAACGAATTCATCATTTCACAGAGACATTTTTGTCCTCCTGATACAGATTTTCATATTCTTCTAAAAATATTATAAATTTGAGGCTGAAGAGATTGCTCAGCAGCTAAGAACATTTGCTGATCTTGCAGCAGATGGAAGTTCATTTCCCAGCTCCCATATCAGGTGCTCAAAATCCAATGTAACTCCAATTCTGGTGGAACTGACTCTTTTTTTTTTTTTTGGCTCTGCTTGCTGGTACTTTTACTTAATGTGCATATGCACACACACACACACACACACACACACACACACACACACAACCACAAATAAATAATGAAATAAAATTCTAAAGACTGTAAATTTCAAAAAAAGGCAAGAGGGAATTAGTGTGCAAACCATATTTATACATCTTTAGGAATATAGCTTCTTGAGCTGGACTTATGCTAAAATAAACTTGAATAAGTGTATTCAGATTTTGTTGACAGCAATTGGAATTATATATGAAAGTAGGTTCTTAGAATTTCAGACTCCTGGAAGTTGTGTGTTTATCCATGCACCTAGCAATATGAAATCACGTGCCACTTGTTTTGTACTGATATCAGGATGATTAGTGTTCATAGTTCACTTGACAAAATGCAGAATTATATGGAGCAAGTTTGCCACAGGGAGGCTTGCTGACATGACTATTGATCATTTTCTTTTTTCCTTTTTCTTTTTTATACATTTATATTATTTTTACACATATATACAATAAGCTACCTACAGCAAGAAGAACCACGAAACAATCAGGAATTATATTAATGTTACATTCATAGTATTTGGCTATTTGTATTTGGCAGCCTTAAAGAAACCATCTTTCCTATCTTGGTGAGTCTTAAATTCTGAATGTAAATAAATATCTATCAGATCTCGTAATCATCAACTTAAAACATCCATCTCTACCTAAAAACATCTTAGCCCCTCAACCACTAAACTTAATTGTAAAACTAAACTCTCTGGTCTTTGACCACATCAGAGACTTAAGAAGGAATAAAATTAATTACCTGAGTACACAGGGAGTATAGGTTACAAGCTTCCCAAATAAGAAGATGGCAGAGACAGTTTGCTGCCTGAAGAGTCACCCAAAACTCTATAACATTGGAGCATCACCTTCAGCCTTCTGGCCCAGTATATCTAACAGACAAATTTGTGAGACAGGAACATTTGAGGACTAGCTTACACTGTCTTGACAGAGTTTGGCCAATGCCTCTGCTTGCATCCAAGCTTGTCCTTATAGCCAAACATAAAAACACTAGAAGTTAGGATCCACATATGAGAGAGAATTGCCAGCAGTTGGATTGCAGCCTAAGTAAGACATCAAACACCAACATTTCCTAAGCGCTTGATTCTTCAGAGGGGTTAATGTTTCATTTTGTTCTTTAAAAAGGATATCCATGCAGTCCCAGTTCTGATGTCGCTTTGGTTTTATCCACTAATCTAAGGAGTTGCTAGAGACAAGTATAATAAATTTTTTAAAATCAGACATTTGTTCAGATGGGAAGATCCTCTTTTTACTTATTCCAATGATTTTACTTGAAATTTTCAATTATGTATAGTACTAAAATTTCTTAAATTAATCCCTTCTGAAGGAATAGAAGAATGGGGAATGTCCTTTTTGGGAAAGCAAAGAACCCAATGCAGACCATGGTGAAAGGCTGAGTAGAAGATGGGAGAAGAGTATGGAAGATGGATGGGGAACTAAAATTTATTGCAATTAATGTGGAAAAGTGGCATTGTTCTGGGAAAATGTCACAAAGACACGTGAAAAGGAGAGTTATTGAAGGGTGGGTACTAAAGTAGAATATTTTGATAGTAACTGGATAGTGCAATATATTTAGCCACACCCTTCGATGAACTTAACACAGGTAACCAAGAGTTGGAGATGGCATCCTAAATTATATTAAAGCAAGAAAGAGGTTTGATAGGATATAAACTGATAGGGAGCCAGAACTCATAAAGAGATAGTTTTGAGAGCATGAAAAGAAAAAAACAGTGAAGACATTGCAAGAAGAAGATAAAAGAATGCAATACTACTGGGTTTTCGCTTAATGGTAGAATAGTTCACTAGTATGTGTGGAGGGAGCTTTGTGTTTGAGTCTCAATGCACATGTGAGCACATGCACACATGCACAAACGTTCAAATAAGAAATAAAATTTTCCTTGTAAACAAAACAAAACACATATCATTTCTCCTGCTTCTTCCCCCTTTTTTTCTTTTAATCTTACTTCCTGCTATGGGAATAGCCCTAAATTTTGATCCATGAGCTCTGTAAAGGAAAACGCTAATGCTGGTTAAAGTCAGTGATGTTCTCCATGTCTGAGAACAGTTAAGAGGTATGAATTTGTTTTCAGATTGGTTTGTGTTCTTTTTTATCAAGATGTTCAGTGTAAACAAAGCACCGCTATTACAGTGATATATGTGAAGCTCTCCATGCACTTTGGCAGAAAAATGTTATATAAATGGAAAGTGAGGAGTATATTTTAAAGAAATATGTTAGTTTATTCCTCCAGGGAACTTGTTAATTTACGAACTGTGCTTGTTCTAAAGGTAAGTGCATGATTCATAAGTTAGTTTGCAAGTAATTTTATGCCACCGAAAGGGAGCTAAGAGGATACTTAACAGTTACATAGTATTTGAAAGATTTATTTGTGGTAATCAACTATTCACCATTTTATTGTGGCAAAGAAAAAAGGGGAAATGAATTTAAATTCTACCTGTAAAACTTTGTTTAAGTTATAAATCTTGCTTAAGTATATTGCATTCTGGTGGACTGTTCGAATAGTAACAATGTATTTTCCTTTTATTCTGTTTTCTAATTCTTTTGTCTCTGTGCTTTCTCATGTTCATGTCTATATTTCTATATTTTCTAAAATAATTAGGTGAGTTTTGGTCCTCTTCTGTCTTTAAGATATTTTCATGTTTTATCCCAACCCAATACCTTGTTGGTTACATTTAATAATCTAATCATCCCTGATTTGAATCCCACTGCAGTATTTAAATATGCCCCCAAATAAGGAAGAATTTACAATTACTTGGATGTAACACCTTGCCTGTGTATATGTCTCTGTATACCTTATGAGGCTGGGCATATTGTTCCATGAGAAATTGGCTCAGGAGTTAAAATTATCTGAAGCTGAGCCTGATGACCTTACTTCCATCTCTTAGGCCTCATTTGGTAGATGGTATTGTCTGCTAACTTACACACTAACACACACACACACACACACACACACACACACACACACTTTTATATGCATGAGCCCTATCACACACAATAAATACACAAATGTCATACAGCATGCAGATAGTTGGTTTAGGTTTTAGACTCTGGGCTCAATATTTAGAACCAAAAGGAAAAAAGGCATAACTAATACTTAACAATTAAAAATGTCTACTATTATGCTTTTTCTTACATTGGGTTTTGGCTCAGCAATGCCAACTTTTCCTTGACAAACAAATGACAGATATTTATATGTCAAATTTTAGACTATTAAAATTGTCAAAGTCATGCCAACTTGTATAATTTCTATTGATTTTTTCTTTTCATGCACTACATAATCTTTTCTTTTTAAAAAATTATAATTAAAATAAATCCCAATTATTATTGCCTCACTTGTATCTTCCTGTTAACACCCTCCCCCTCCCTCTTTCCCCTATTCCCCTCCTTTAAGCCTCTGACAGAAGGGGCCCTCCTCCCCCACCATATGACCATAGCCTATAAGGTATCATCCCAATAACCTTCTTCCTTCCTTCTGTGTGCCACTGGGCCTCCCCACCAAGGGTATATGATCAAATTGGGGCCACCAGAGTTCATATCAGAGGCAGCCCCTTCTCTCTTCACAAGTGTGGAGAATGAGCTGTCCATTGGTCAGATCTTGAACAGGGAATTTAGGTTTACTGCATGCATGCACTACACAATCTTAAGGATGATAGTCTTTATAAGGAAAAGACTACTGTTTTTTATTTTTGTCCATCTCACTGTATCTTTGCAGCTATCAGTGTACTCTGTGGACATAAGTATGACGTGAACACTTAGTACAAGAATTAATGACCACTAACTGTTACCGCATCCACAGTTCCCCTAACCTAAAAAGGCAAATACTATGAATTGGTGATTAGAGTCTCCACATGTTTAGTGTAAGCAAATAGGAGGCTCTGTTGTGTCACTAACAAAATGAGAAGGAAAAATAATTTCCATCACCCACTCACTGCTGATTTTAAAATGCTCCAGGATATCTTGGTTCCATAGCTAGGAGCATAATAAATTAAGGAAATGTAGCATATTGCTGAACTGAAATCCTGTGTGATGTGTAAATGATGTAACAGGTAGGGAAATATAGGGCTTAGGAAGGAAAATTACAGATAGCCTTAGGTAGACACTGTAAGAACAAAGAAACAAGGTATGCAAATGGAGCATGGATAATCTAATACCTTGCATATCTACTGTGCTTCCCATAGGCTTTCTGCATTGTGAGTTTAGACATTTAATTATATGCAAATGGACATTTGTAAAACTGAATGCATGACTGGAAAATGCATGCTCCTAACTTAGGGAAGATCACAGAGAGACAAGAGAAAAATATTAGAGAAAGGGTGATGAAGGGAACAGCAAGAAGTGGCAGTTGCCTAGAGACAGACATTAGGTATTCGAAATAGACAAAGTTCTTTGTTTTCCTTATGAGGTACAACATGTAATATTTTCATTGCAAGTAAAGAAAATGCAGTACAGATAGAAACACAATAATATCTAAACTTTGTAATTTGTTCATTCAAACTTTTGACAAATAACTTTATAGGGGGAAGGGGAACAATTTCTTGAGATAAATGTCACAAATTTTTATATGAAACAAAAATGTGATTTTTTTTGTAACATCATGTGGGCCATAATAGCCTCATAAAAGATTAATATCATTTATTTAAATTAATTTTACATTTTATTTGAAAACTGATTTATTTTATTAGTGTTTTATATATGTATTCATATAGGCATATATGCATGTTTACATATGCATCTGCTACAGTGTGAATGTAAAAGTCAGAGGAAATTTTATGAAAATCAGTTTTCTCCTTCTATCATGTAGGTTCCAGGCATCAAATTTGGGATGTCAGGCTTGGAAGAAAGTGTATATACCCACTGAGCAATCTTGGCAGCATGTGTATGTAGTTTAAATTAGCTATGTTTTAAAACATTTAACTTGGGCTGGAGAGATGGCTCAGAGGTTAAGAGTACTGATTGTTCTTCCAGAGGTCCTGAGTGTAATTCCTAGCAACCACATGGTGGATCACAGCCATCTATAATGTAATATGATGCCTTCGTCTGGCCTGCAGGTGTATACTGCAGGCAGAGCAGTGTATACATAATAATAAATAAATAAATCCTTTAAAAAACATTTAACTCATTATAATTCATTCATATTACATCCAATTGTCCCCTTGCTTGTGTCTTTCTATTCCCACCCTCCTTCCCTCATTTGCCCTATCCTCTCCTAGACCTCTGACAGAAGAAGACTCCTCCTCCACCATATGACTAAAGCCTATCAGGTCTCATCTGGACAGCCTCCTTCCCCATCCTCTGTGTGCCTGCCAGGCCTCCCCATGAATGGGTATTGATCAAATCAGGGGCATCAGAGTTCATTTCAGAGGCAGTCCTGGCTCCCTTCCACAAGCTTGGAGAATGAGCTGCCAATGGGTATAATCTAAACTGGGTGTCTAGGTTCTGTGTATGCATCATCCTTGTTTGTTGCAACAGTTTGTGCAGGACCACATGTGTCCAAATCCACTGGCCTTCATGGTCTTTTTATGAGGCTCCTGAACCCTCTCGGTTCTTTCATCATCCCATTCTTCCATACAACTCTCAGCATTCCACCCAGAGTTCAGAAGTCATTCCCAGAGTATGTCCAGATCTCCCACTGGGTGGAGTCTCTCAGAGGACATCTATGTTGGGATAGTATCCAATTATAGGTGAATATATGCCATGTTTGTCTTTCTGGATGATTGTTTCTAGTTCCATCCATTTGCTTGCAAATTTCAAGATTTGCTTGTTTTTAATAGCTGAGTAGTATTCCATTGTGTAAGTGTACCACATTTCTTTATCCATCCTTTGGTTGAGGGACATCTAGGTCATTTCCAAGTTCTAGATATAAAAATAAAGCTGTTATGAATATATTTGAGCAAATGTCCTTGTGTTTTGGAGCATCTTTCAGGTATATAGCCAGGAGTGGTCTTGAGTTAGCACTATTCCCAGTTTTCTGAGAAAGTGCCAGATTAATTTCTGAAGTGGTTGAACAAGTTTGCACCCTCATTAGCAATGGAGGAGTGTTCCTTCCCCTTTCTCCACATTCTTGCCAGCATGTCCTGTCACTTGAATTTCTGCTCTTAGCCATTCTGGTAGGTTTAAGATGGAATCTCAGAGTAGTTTTGATTTCCATTTCTCTGAAGACTAAGGACTTTGAGCTTTTTTTATGTGTTTTCAGCCAAGAGATATTCCTCTTTTGAGAATTCTTTGTTTATTTTAATTATATTTTATTTATATAATATTATTGTATATTATATATTGTATATAATTATATAATTTATTATATATTATATATCACATATTATAATATAATATATTTTATATATTAATTATATCATTTTATTTTATATTTTATATTTATATTTATATTAATATAAAATAATTATATTATTTTATTATTATATTTTATTATTTTATATATTATTTTATTATATATTATTATATATATATTATATGTATTATTACATATTATATATTACATTATTTTAAATATATTAATTATGTTATTTGGTTTGGTGGTGTTTAATTTTTTTAGTTCTTTATATAGTTTGGATATTAGCCCTCTATCAGATGTAGGGTTGGTGAAGTCCTTCTTCCAGTGTACAGGCTGTTGTTTTGTTCCATTGACAGTATCCTTTGCCTTACAGATGCTTTTCAGTTTCATGAGGTCCCATCTTTTAGTTATTGATTTTAAAGCCTGAGATAATGATTTCAGGAAGTTGTCTCCTGAGCCAATGAGTTCAAGACTCCTCCCCACTTTTTCTTCTAACAGATTTAGTGTGACTTGCTTTATGTTGATGTCTTTAGTCCACTTGGACTTGAGTTTCGTGCCAGGTGATGAATATATATCTATTTGCATTTTCTGCATGTAGGCATCCTCTTAGATAAGCACCATTTGTTGAAGATCTTTTTTTCCATTGTATGGATTTGGCTTTTTTTTTTTTTTTTTTTTTTTGTCAAAAATCAAGTGTCCATAGGTATATGGAGCTTTTTTCTGGTCTTAGATCTGATTCCATTTATCAACCAGCCTACTTTTATGCCAGTACCATGCCATTTTTATTACTGATTCTCTATAGTACTGCTTGAGATTAGGGATGGATATTCATCTGGAAGAATTTTTATTGTACAGGATTGTTGTTAACTATTCTGGGTTTTTACCAATACTGTTCAAACTACTCCATAAAATAGAAATGGAAGGAACATTACCAAATCATTCTATGAGGCCATAGTCACCTTGATACCTAAATGACACAGATACTCAACAAAAAAAAAAAAAGAGAGAACTTCAGACCAATGTCTATTATGAATAGTGATGCAGAAATACTCAATAAAATACTTATAAACGAAGTCCAAGAACACATCAAAAGTATCATTCACCATGACTAAGTAGACTTCATCCCAGGCATGCATGCATGGTTCAATATAGGAAACCCATCAATATAATTCAACATATAAACAAACTGAAAGAAAATAAACCACATGATCATCTCCTTAGACATTGAAAAGGCATCTGACAATATGCAACACACATTCATGTTTAAAGTCTTAGAGAGATCAGGGAAACAAGGTACATACCTAAACATAATAAAGGCTATAGACAATAAGCTATAGCCAAACTCAAATTAAATAGTGAGAAACAAAGAAATTCCACTAAAATCTGGCACTAGACAAGGCTGCCAACCCTCTCCATATCTCTTCAATATAGTACTTGAAGTTCTAGCTAGAACAAGGACACAACAAGCGAGATCAAGAGGATGCACATTGAAAACAAAGAAGTGAATGTATTGCTATTTGTAGATGATATGATAGTGTACATAAGTGACCCTCCAAATTCCACCATAGAAATCATAATGCTGATAAACAATTTTAACATAGTGGCTGAATATAGGATTGTTTAAAGAATGATTAATCCTCCTGTATACAAATGACAAACAGGCTGAGAAAAAATTAGGGAAACTACACTCTTCACAATAGTTAGAAATAATATAAAGTATCTAAATAAAACATATGTAACCAAGCAATTGAAAGCCTTGTATGCAGAAAGACTCATCTGTGAAGAAATAAATTGAAGAAGATATCAGAACATGGAAAGATCTCCCGTGCTGGTGGTTCAGGAGGATCAACATAGTAAGAATGGGAGAGTAGGGATTGCCTCTGACATGAATTCTGGTCTCCCAATTTGATCATTTCCCCTTGGTGGGAAGGGTCAGTGGCACTCAGAGTAATGAGAAGCAGAATATCTGGATTAGTCTTAATAGACTGGGGCCATATGGTGGGAGAAGAGGTCCTCTTCTGTCAGAGGATTAGGGGAGGGAAACAAGGTGAAAGAGGGAGGGGGAACAAGAAGACACAAGTGAAGGGATAACAATTGGGATGTAATCTGAATAAAAAGAAAAGTGAAAAAAAATGGCCATCTTATCAAAAACAATCTATAGATTCAATGCAATCCTTATCAAAATACCCACAAAATTCTCAACCTCATATGGGTAAACAAAAATCCCTAAATTACTTACTGTTCAGTGTTAAATATAGACCAACAAATAGGAAATAGGCACTAAATTGCAAATGCATGTTTAATAGAAGCATATGGAGCCTTAATCAGTAGTCAATATACAGGATTAAATTCTACTTTTTTATTGGATACTAATCAAGTTTGAATTCAATACAGCATTATTAGCCTAAAATTTCTTGATTAAACTGTCTATAAATAGCCATTT
The DNA here is from genome assembly GCF_903995435.1 of Acomys russatus. Lineage (NCBI taxonomy): Eukaryota > Metazoa > Chordata > Mammalia > Rodentia > Muridae > Acomys > Acomys russatus. Next base: position 32,212,858 of record NC_067149.1, read on the forward strand.
CATCAAATGTTCTTCGAACCAAAATTAACATTTTATTTCCTCACTAGTTGTGAATTGCATACAATTTTACATTTTATATTTACAAGGGATTTAAAGAGGAATAAAAATAAAAAATAAATTAAGCTTGATATAATGAGTGGGTCAAATGACTTCCCCTTTCGTAGAGAAAACTAATACCTATGAAAACACTAGATGAAAATATGAGTAAAATTGGAGACTAGGGAGCCTGCTCAGTGGGCAGCAGTGCTTGCAGCATGGGTGAAGATGTGCATTCAGGCCCTCAGGCACAGTTGTGCAGGTAAACCTAGCACTGTGTGAAAGGAGTGGGATGGAGTAAAGATTGGAGAACCACTGAGACTTTCTGACTGCCAGCTTAATTCCAGGAACACTGTCAAAATTAGGCACATAGTGATAGAGCAAGTCTCTAATTCTGATTCTATCATTTGTACTTACCCATTACCATGCACTCTCTCTCTCTCTCACACACACACACCATTCACAGCACACATATACATGCACACACATATACACAGACACACAAATGTCCCAAACACAACATACACATACCACATTCACCCCCTCTCTCATTTTCACACACACACACACACACACACACACACACTCACACTCACACACACACACTCATAAGATTTTTATTTCAAAAGAGTAGAATAAAAGCTGTGAAGACAAAATTATTATAAAAGCTTAGATGTACCAATGGATTAAAAGCTAGATCTGTCTCTCTTTTATACACGTTTGACTTGTTTTTCTTTCATAACCCTTATTTTATCCTTTGAAAAAGGCTGGAATTTTTAGTCACTATCTTTGCCTTCTCTTTACATATTTCCCTCATCTTAAGTAGAATGTATCCACACACAGTTATAAAGCTAATAAATAAAGCCTGAAGTACATTCTTGCTGAAGAGAGAACATGTTTCTGTCAACTTGAGGAGGAGGAAGCAGATGTAAGGTACAGAAATTAGAAGCCGATGCACCTCAGGTCAGGGTCAGTTTACCAGATTAAATTAATATAATGTGAGATTTATTGGCAAGTCAACACTGTAAGAATGTTGTTTCTTTTCGGGACGGTATGGGGTACCTTACGGGGTGATTGTTCTGAGCCATTGGATCCAGGGTATAGAAGATTTATAAGATGTAGCCAGCTGGAGATGACAGAGCTGACTTGCTTCAAAGATAAATAAAGTATTTTTAAATCATTTAGACCTGTAAAGAGTCTATAATGAAAGGTGATTACTTTTTTGTAAAAATAAAACATATAATTATTAGTTTTTAGTTTTGATTACCTTAAGATTTATTTATTGTAAGCTAATTTTAAATGTTAAACTCTGGTATATTAGCTGGTAATAACCACTATTGATATTTTGACTGTATTTCTAAAACCATGAACTTGATCAAAAATAAGATTATACTCTCCTATAGTGCTTTATGTATTTTTCTCTTTGATATACCAAGTATTCTTATGTGTCAATGTGCATCTGAAATATCAAGTTCAAAATCTATATGGGCTACTACAGCCATCTTGCTTGTTATTTTCCTATTTATTTCCTTTCTATTTATTGTTCTAAGGAAAATATTCTGATAGACAAAGTACAATATAAATATATAAGAAAATAGTTTACCTAAAGCAGTTTACTGTTTGCTCATGTGAATGTTTAACTATATAATTTTGTTTTGTTTGCTTTAAGAGCAGGTTTCACTATATAGCCTTGGCTTCCCTGGGACTTGCTGTGTAGGTGAGATGGTCTTGAACACAGAAACTCCATTTTCTCTGTCTTCCCAATGTTGAGCTAACGGTAGTGTCAACACACCTGGTTCATTTGTGGAGTTTTAGAGATTAAACATTTTTCCCTCTTTTCCTTTCTCTTCCTTCAAGATTGCGTCTGTGTGTCTGCCTATGTTTTCTTTTTGTATTTCTGTCTTATAGATTCTACCATAATAAAAGAACTTGATCTATATGTAGGATAAGGTAAGGATTAAAAATGATATAGAATGAGAGTAATTTTAGATATTAACTTATTTTCTTAGTTGCTTAAAATTATACTGCATTCACCCAAATAATTAACAACCTCACAGAGACATCATTTGACTATATTGTCCCTCACCAGTGATATTTCAAGGAGGTTACAATTTCTTTCTATTTTTCAAATTTAAATCTGGTCAACAAACATTTCCAAGACAAATAGAAGTGGCACACATTCATAACTAGGTCAAAGCCTGTGACAAGGCATAGCCTGATCACAGATGTTACTGCGTTGGAGAAGACACACATCTGGAGATTTCTTTTGTCGTAACATGTTGCCCCTCAACCTTCCGTGTCCTGACGTGTGTGACGGCGTGACAGCTATAGTTAGAGAAGTATAAATAGATGAGATGTACGCAGCTCTACAGGGTGAGAATGTAGGAGGCCCATGATTTAATCAGTAGCACTACTCAGTAGCAGGTGTGGTGGCAATGTATCAATAATCCCAGGACTATGGCGGTAAAAGCAGGAGGGTCAAAAACTCAGACAGACAGACAGACAGACAGACACAAAAGGAAACAAGGAAATTCTGCTCTCCTACTAGGTATCAATTATGAGAACACTCACAACTACTTTTGAAGATCTCAGAAAGCATTCAGACTGTTCTATAGTAAATGATGGGATTGTACACATGTAAGGAACCTGTAACTAACTGATCCCACATATACTGTTAGACGATTAAATGTCTATGCTCCAATCTTCCTGTATAGCCAAAAATTATAAGCTATGTGTCAGGGTCTGTCTTTAAACACACCAAGCTGGACATGGCAGCATATGCTTATAATCTCAACACTCATAACTCTGAGGTAAGAGAATTCCCATCTTGAGTTATGAGTTTCTCCTCCAAATGCCAATAGAAAAATTAGAGAGAAAACTATCTCAGAGCACGTTTAGCATGTTGTAAATGTTTTCGATGAACTAATATTTGGCATTCTTCCAACATATTTTATGAACTCTTTTGACCTTAATGAGACAGTTAATTTTCATCGTTAACCATTTACTCTTATGTGACAGTGTGACAGTTAATAATACTTGGCAATTTGCATGGATTTGGAAGCATCTAGCAATCACACAATGTGTCTTTGAGGCAATTTCTAGAGAGGTTTAAGAGAAGAGGCAAGGTGCATCCTGAGTTGTGTGGCATCTTCCCCCACCCTGAATAGCAAAGGGTGTAAGTGCAAAGCCAGAGGACTACCATCCTTTGCCCTTCTCTGCTTCCTGCTTGCTGCCACTGAACAAGTCACCGTCACTGCCATTGCTTTCCCACCATGGAGAACAGCATCATTTACACCTTGAGCTAGAATGTAATCTTCCCTCTTATAAGAATTTCTTCCCAGGTGTTTCGTTACATTCAATAGAAAAAAATCTTTAACATGACTTTTTAGTAAATTTGCCTCATAGTCCTTTAATAAACCAGGTTTTGTTTTGGCAAAATATGTACAATATAGTATCAAAACTTTGTTTTTTTATTTTGAAGTAATATAGGCTTCAAGATATTGAAAAATACAGAAGCATATAAAGGGAAGGGTAAGGAAGGCACACTTTTTCTTTGACCTAAGCCTAAAAACTTTAAAATATTTGATGATAACAGATTGATACAGATGATGCCAGTTTTCAATGTGCTTCCAGGAACTTGAGTGTTTCTCTTTTAAAAATATGCAAAGATATGAATACGCTAAAATTATTTTCCTGGAACTGCTTATCTTTTAAATTATTACTTTATTACCATTCCTAAATCGTAAGTGTAACTTAGAAAGAGAGCATAATTGGTTTATGATGGGTGAGAAATATGTGCTTAAATGTGCACAAGCATTTTTAATTCAGAATATCAAAATTATTATCAGTTGCTTATCTACAGTATGTGCACCAAAGTAAACATTCTTTTTATTTATTTAAATCTATTTTTAAAAATTCACTCACTTGAGCTGATTTTTTGTATATTCCTGAGTTTCTTCCACACCACATGCTGGCGAGGATGTGGGGAGAGAGGAACACTCCTTCATTGCTGGTGGGAATGCAAACTAGTACAGCCACTTTGGAAATCTATCTGGTGCTATCTCAGAAAAATGGGAATAGGGCTTCCTCAAGACCCAGCTATTCCACTCCTTGGAATATACCCAGAAGATGCTCCAGCACACAACAAGAAAATTTGCTCAACCATGTTCATAGCAGCCTTATTCATAATAGCCAGAACATGGAAACAGCCTAAGTGTCCCTCAGTAGAAGAGTGGATAAAGAAACTGTGGTACATATACACTATGGAATACTACTCAGCTATTAAAAACAAGGAATTCCCGAAATTTGTGGATAAATGGATTGAGCTAGAAATGATCATAATGAGTGAGTTAACCCAGAAGCAGAAAGAATCAAATGGTATATACTCACTTATATCTGCATACTAGCCCAAGGGGCATGTCCCACGAAAGCCTTCACTTACCAGGAAACTGGGACAGAGGGGAAGGCATCCTATTGGGACTCTAAATGAGAGACGCATGGGAGAACAGCAAAATAAAAGGATCCAGAGGGTCCTAGAAATCTACAAGTAGAACAATATGATAGGCAGATTTGGGCCCAGGGGTCCCGCTCAAACTAAGGCACCAGCCAAGGACAATACAGGAGGTAAACTTTAAACCCCTTCCCAGATCTAGCCAATGGTCAGAATATTCTCCACAGTTGAGTGGAGAGTGTGATACGACTTTCTCACATACTCTGGTGCCTCACATTTGACCATGTCCCCTGGAGGGGGAGACCTGGTGGCACTCAGAGGAAGGACAGCAAGTAGCCAAGAAGAGACTTGATACCCTATGAGAATATATAGGGGGACGTAATCCCCTCAGGAACAGTCATAGGGGAGGGGAATAATTGGGAAAATGGGGGGGGGGGAGGAATGGGAGGATACAAGGGATGGGATAAACATTGAGATGTAACAAGAATAAATTAATTAAAAAAAAAAAAATTCACTCACTTTACATCCTGATCCCCACCCTCATCTCCTACTGGTCCTACCCTCCTTTTTTCTTCCTCTCTAAGCAGCTCATTTAGTCCTCAGAGTGGAGGAAATGCTCCTCCCCTACCAACTGACCACAAGCTCTCAATTCTCATCTGGATTGTCTGTATCCTTTTTCTCTGTGGCCTGGTATGGCACCCTACCAGAAAGAAGTGATCAAAACTCAGGCAACAGAGTCTATGTCAGTGAAAGTTCCTGCTCTCTTTACTAAGGAACACATTTGGAGACTGAGCTGCCTATGGGCTACATCTGAACAGGGAGCCTAGGTCCTCTCCATGCATGGTCATTGGTTGGTGCATCAGTCTTCATAGGACCCCTGGTACAAGATTTCTTGACTCTGTTGGTCTTATTGTAAAGCTCCTTTCCCCTCTGTGTCCTTCTTTCTCCCGACTCCTCCACAAGACTCCCTGCTCTCTACCCAAAGTTTGGGTCAGCTTCTCCTTCAGTCCTCTGCAGGGTGGAGTCTTTCAGAGGACATCTATTGTAGGCTCCCATCCTGTTCCTGCTCTTCAACTGCTTCCAGTATCTATTAGATTTGCTCTTCTGAATGAGAATTAAACGTTTTCATTGTTACTTAGCTACTTTAGGTCTCTGGAATGTAGGATGGTTATCCTGTATTATATAACTAATGTCTACTAATAAGTTAGTGTATGCCATGAATGTCCTTCTGGGGCCAGATTACCTCACTCTGGATGATCTTTTTCAGCTCAATCCATTCCATTTGCCTGCGAATTTCATGATGTCCTTGATTTTTATAGCTAAATAGTACTCCATTGTGTTTAATTGAAGTACATCTGTGTTGTTTCCAGTTTTTGGCTATTTTGAATAATGTTGCTATGAACATAGTTTGGCAAACATCCTTGTTGTATAGTGGAACATCTTTTGGGTATATGCCCGCAAATGGTAGAGCCCAGGAATGCCCAGCATGTGCTGTCATTGAGTTTGTTATGTTAGCCATTCTGATAGATGTAATAAGAAGCTCAGAGGCATTTTGACCTGAGTTGTTCCCTGTTTCTGGCTGTTATGAATAATGCTGCTATGAACATAGTTGAGCAAATGTACTTGTTGTATTGTGGAGAATCTTTTGAGTAGATGGCCAGGAATGGTATAGCTGGGTCTTGAGGTAGAGATGGTCCCAATTTTCTGAGAAAGCTCCAGATTAATTCTCAAAGGGCTTGTACAAGTTTTCACTCTAGCCACCAATGGAAGAATGTTCCCCTTTCTTCTCCTTCTCACCAGTATGTGCTGCACTGAGTTTTTTTTCTTTTAATCTTAGCCATTTTCATAGATGTAATACTGAATCTCAGAGTCGTTTTGATTTGCATTTCCCTGATAACTAAGGGCACTGAGTACTTTTTGACCATTTAATATTTTTCCATCATGAATTCTCTGTTTAGCTCTGTATCCTATTTTTATATTAGATTGTTTGGTTAGTTGGTATTTAATTTCTTTATCTATATATCTATCTATCTATCTATCTATCTATCTATCTATCTATCTATCTATCTATCTATCTATCATGATTTTAGCACTATGTGAGATGTAGGGTTGATGAAGATCCTTCCCAGTCTGTAGTCTGCCATGTTGTTTTATTAACAATGTCCTTTGCTTTACAGAAGCTTTTCGGTTTCATGAGGTCCCAATTATGAATTGTTGATCTTTGAGCCTGAGCTGTTAGTGTTTTGTTCATGAAGTTGTCTCCTGTGCCAATCAGTTTAGGGCTCTTTCCATTATTTTTTCCTAATAGATTAAATGTTTCTGGTTTTATGTTAAGATCATTGATCCACTTGCACTTGGGTTTTCTGCAGGTTTGTAAGTATAGATCTACTTGCATTTTTCTACATGTATACCTCCAGTTAGACCAGCACCATTTGTTGAAGATGAAGGTTTTCTCTCCTTTGTCAAAAACCAAGTGTCCATAGGTGTGTGGGTTTATTTCTGGGTCTTGATTCATTTCCATTCATCCAACAGTCTGTTTCTATGCCCGTACCATGCGGTTTTTTATTACTGTTGGATATACCTTCAGAAGATATTTTATTGTACAGGATTGTTTTAGCTATTGTGGGTTTCTTGTTTTTCCACATGAAGTTGAGAATTGTTCTTTCAAGGTTGGTAAAGAGCTGTTTTGGCATTGTAATGGGAATTGCATTGAACTCATAAATTGCTTTTGGTACTATGTTAATCATAATAAAGCATGTTAATAATGAGCATGGGAGAGCTTTCCATCTTCTGAAATCTTAAATTTCTTTCTTCAGAGACTTGAAGTTTTTTTTATACAAGTCTTTCACTTGCTTTGTTAGAGTTATGCCAAGATACTTGTGTGTGTGTGTGTGTGTGTGTGTGTGTGTGTGTGTGTGTGTGTGTATTATAGAGTGTTGTTTCCCTAATATCTTTCTCAGCCTGTTTGTATTTGTGTAAAGGAGGGTTACTAATTATTTTAGTTAATTTTTTATCCAGCCACTTTGATGAAAGTGTTTCTCAGTTGTAGGAATTGCTTGGTAGAATTTTGTGGGCTACTTATGTATACTATCATATCATCTGTGAATAGTGCTATTTTGACTTCTTCCATTCCAATTTGTATGTTTTTATCATCTCCTTTAATTGTCTTATTGTTTTAACTAGGACTTCAGATACCATATTGAAGATATATGGAGAGAGCAGAAAACCTAGCCCTGTCTCTGATTTCAGTGGAGTTAATTTAAGTTTCTCTCCATTTAGTTTGGTGTTGGATTTAGGCATGCTGTATATTGCCTTCACTATGTTTAGATATGTGCTTTGTATCCCTCATCTCTCCAAGACTTTTAACATGGAAAAGTATTGGATTTTTTAAATTTTATTTTTATTATAATTTATTCATATCATATCCCAACTGCTATCTCTCACTATTCCAGTTCCCACCCTCCGTCCCTCTTCCTCTCTATTCCCGTCCCCTATACTTCTGATGGGGGCCTCCTTCCCCAATGTTTGATCACAGTCTACAGGTCTTACCAGGGAAGCCTGCATCCCCTTTCTTTGTGTGCCCCCAAGGCCTCCCCACCAAGGACCAGTGATCAAATCATAGGCATAAGAGTTCAGTTCAGAGGCAGTGCCTTCTCTCTCCTCTCCCCATACACATGGAACATGAGCTCTCCATCAGCCACATCTGAACAACATAGGGTCTAGGTATTCTGTGTGCATTGCCCTTGGTTAGTGCATCCGTTTGTGCAGGCCCCCCTGGGTCCAGATCCACAAGCCTTGATGGTCTCCTTGTAGAGCTTCTGACCCTCCCTAGTACTTCCATCCCTAATCCCTTACTCTTCCTTACAACTCTCAGCTCTCCTCCCAAGTTCTGACTGAAAGTCCCAGTATCTGTGCAAACCTCCACCGTGTGTAGTTTATCAGAGGGCTTTTATGCTGGTCAAATATCCACGTAATAATGAGCATATACCATGCCTGTCTTTCTGGGTCTGGTGGGTCTGGGTTACCTCACTCAGGATGATATTTTCTAGTTCAATCCATTTGCCTGCAAGTTTCAAGCTTTGCTTGTTTTTGATAGCTGAATAGTATTCCATTGTGTAAATATACAACAGTTTCTTTACCCATTCTTTGGTTGATGGACATCTAGGTTGTTTCCAGATTCTGGCTATTATGAATAAGGCTGCTAGAACATAGTTGAGCATATGTCCTTGTTTTACACTGGAACATCTTTCAGGTATATGCTCAGGAGTAGTATAGCTGGCTCCTGAGGTAGCATTATTCCAAAATTTTCTGTAAACGTGCCAGATTGGTTGTACAAGTTTGCACTCCCACCAGCAATGGAGGAGTGTTCCCCTGTCTCCATATCCTTGACAGCATGTGATGTCACTTGAGGTTTCGATCTTAGCCACTGTGATAGGTGTAAGATGGAATCTCAAAGTAATTTTGATTTGCATTTCCCTGATGACTCGGGATGTTGAGCGTATCTTTAAGTGTTTTTCAGCCCTTTGATATTCCTCTGTTGAAAAGTCTCTATTTTTAATTGGATTTATTTATTATCATTTTTTAATTGGATTATTTTGTTCGGTGGTGTTTAACTTCTTGAGTTCTTTATATATTTTGCATATTAGCCCTTTTTGGATGTGGTCTTGGTCAAGATCCTTTCCCAGTTCGTAGGCTGTTGCTTTGTTCTGTTGACAGTCTCTTTTGCTTTACAGAAGCTTTTCAAATTCATGCAGTCCCATTTATTAATTGTGACCTCAGAACCTGAGCTATTGGTGTTCTGTTCAGGAATTGATCTCCTGTGTCAATGAGTTCAAGGCTCTTCCCACTTTTCTTCTAACAGATTTAATATGTTTGATTTTATATTGAGGTCTTTAGTGCACTTGGACTTGAGTTTTATGCATGGTGATAAATATGGATTATTTGCATTTTTCTACATGTAGACATCCATTTAGTCTAGCACCACTTGTTGAAGATACTTTTTTCCATTGTATAGATTTGTCTTGTTCGTCAAAAATCAGGTGCCCATAGGTATGTGGAGCTCTTTTCTGGTCTTAGATCTGATTTCATTGATCAACCAGCCAATTTTATGCCAGTACCATCCCGTTTTTATTACTGTGGCTCTATAGTACAACTAGAGATCAGGGGTGAAGATTCCAGCAGAAGATCTTTTATTGTACAGTATTGTTTTATCTATTTTGGGTATTTTGTTTTTCTATATGTAGTTGAGAATTGATCTTCTGAGGTCTGTAAAGAATCATATATGTATTTTGAAAGGGATTGCATTGAATCTGTAGATTGCTCTTGGTAAGATGGCCTTTTTTCCTGTGTTGATTCATCATTTAAGAAGATAACCATGAGTTTTTTTTCTTTCGACTTGTTTATATGTTGGATTACATTGATCGATTTCCTAGTATTGAACCACCTCAGCATGCCTTGGATTAAGCCTGCTTGGTCATGGTGGATGATATTTTTGATGTGTTCTTGGATTTGGTATGCAAGTATTTTATTGAGTATTTTTGCATCAATGTTTGTAAGGGGAATTGGTTTGAAATTCTCTTTTTTTTATGGGGCCTTTGTGTGGGGTATGTATCAAGGTGACTGAGGCATCATGGAATAAGTTTGGTAGTGTTCTTTCTATTTCTCTTTTGTGGAGTAGTTTGAAGAGTATTGGTATTAGCTCTTCTTTGAAGGTCTGGTAGAATTCTGCGCTGAATCCATCTGGCCCTGGGCTTTTTTGGTTGGGAGACTTTTGATGACTGCTTCTATTTCCTTAAGAAGTATACGATTATTTAATTTGTTTATCTGACCTTGATTCAATTTTGGTAATTGGTAGCTATCAAGAAAATTGTCCATTTTATTTAGATTTTCAAATTTTGTGTGGTATAGGCTTCTGGAATAAGACATAACGGTCTTTTGTATTTCCTTGGTGTCTGCTGTTATGTCACCCTTTTCATTTCTGATTTTGTTGGTTAGAAAAGTGTCTCTATGCCTTTTAGTTAGTTTGACTAAGGGTTTGTCAACAAAATATTGACTTTCTCACCCAACCAGGTGTCCTTTTTACTGATTATTTGAATTGTTCTCTTTTTTTCTAATTTATTGATTTCAGCCCTGAGTTTGATTATTTCCAGTAGTATACTCCCATTTTGGTGTCTCTGCATCATTTTTTTCCCCAAGGGATTTCAGATGTGCCTTTATGTGAGATATATCCAATTTCTTTATAAAGGCGCTTAGTAGTACTTTCCTAGTAGCATTGCTTTCATTGTGTCCCATAGGTTTGGGTATGTTGTGCCCTTGTTTTCTTAAATTCTATGAAGTCTTTAATTTCTTTTTTGTCCAGTTGTTCTTGAATAGAGAACTGTTCAGGTTTCATGTTTGTGTAGGTTTTTTTTTTTTTTTTTTTTTGTTGAGGTTCACCTTTAGCTCAAGGTGGTCTGATAAAGGATTATTTCAATATTCTTGTATCTGTTGAGGTTTGCTTTGTGACCAACTACATAGTCAGTATTGGAGAAGGTTCTTCAGGTGCTGAAAAGAAAGTATATACTTCTGTGTTTGAATGAAAAGTTCTGTAGATGTCTGTTAAGTCCATTTGATTCGTGACATCTGTTAGTATCATTGTTTCTCTGAATCGTTTCTTTTTCATTGAATTGTCCTTTGGTGAGAGGGGGTGTATTTAAATTTCCCACTATTAATCTGTGAGGATCAATGTATGGTTTAAGCTTTATTAATATTTCTTTTACAAGTGTGGGGGCGTTGTATTTGGGGCCTAGAATTTCAAGTTTGATATGTCGTTTTTGGTGTAATTTTCTTATAATGTATTTGAAGTGTCCTTCCTCATCTCTTTTGGTTAATTTTTGTTGAAAGTTTATTTTATTACATATTAGAATGGCTGTTGCCGCTTGTATCTTGGGTCCATTTGCTTGGAAAATGTTTTTTTCAGACCTTTACTCTCAGATAACTTATATCTTTGTGACTGAGGTATGTTTTTCATATGATAGATTGATGGATCCTATTTATGCATCCAGGTAGTCTGTGTATTTTTATTGGAGAGTTGAGTCCATTGATTTTGAGAGATATTAGTGACCATTGACTGTTGGAACCTTTTATTTTGAGGTTGATTATGGAAGAGTGTTTGTGTGCTTGTCTTCTTTAGGTTTTATTGTAATGAGGTTATTTAATTTACATACTGTGTGAGTTTTTTTCTCTTTTCTTTTCTTTCTTTTTTTTTTTTTTTTTTTTTTTTTTTTTTGTTGTTGTTGTAATTAACATCCTCGTATAGAAATTTTCCTTCTAGTATCTTCTGTAGTGCTGAGTTTGTGCATAGGTATTGTTTAAATTTGTTCTGTCATGGACTATCTTTTGTTTTCTATCTATGGTTATTGAAAGTTTTGCTGATTATAGCAGTCAGGACAGGCTTCTGTGTTCTCTTAGGATTTGTAAGACACTGGGCTAGGACCTTCTGGCTTTGATGGTCTCTGCTCAGAAGTCAGATTCTGCATTATATTTTACTTGGCCTTTTCCCCTTGCAACTTTTAATATTTTTCTTTGTTTTGTATATTTAGTGTTTTGATTATTATGTGGTGGGAGTATTTTCTTTTCTCGTGTATTCTATTTGCTGTTGTGTAGGTACTCTTGCATGCTTGCATGCACCTCTTTCTTAAAAGTAGGGAAATTTTCTTCTATGAGTTTGCTGAAAATATTTTCTGGGCCTTGGAGCCAGGAATCTTCTCTTTCTTCCAGTCCTATTATTCTTAGGTTTTGTCTTCTCATGGTGTCCTTGATTTATTGGATGTTTTGTGTCAAGAAATTTTTACATTCAACAATTTCTTTGGTGGATGCATCAGTTTCCTCTATTGCATCATCTACACCTGAGATTCTTACCTCCATCTCTTTTATTCTGTTGGTTATGGTTACTTCTGTAGTTCCAGTTTTTTTCCCTTAAGTTCTTCATCTTTAGAATTTCCTCAGTTTATGCCTTCTTTACTGTTTCTATTTACATGTTCAGATCTTGAACCCTTTTATTGATTTCCTTCACCTGTTTGTGTTTTCTTGTATTTATTTCATCTTTCAAGGCCTCAATCTGTTTGACTGTTTCTTTCTGTATTTCTTTAAAGGTTTCCTCTTTAAAGGCCATTATCATCTTCATTAGCATAGCTTAAATGTCACATTCTTGTGTTTCACTTGTGTTACACAACTCAGGGCTGCTTGCCATTTGATAATTGGGTTCCAGAGATACCCTATTTCTTGGGCTTTTGTTGGTTATGTTTTTACGCTGTCCTTAGACATCTGCTTGTCTATGGCATTGACTGGTAGTTGCTGGTGCCCATTGGAGTTCTCCGGGGTATCAGAAGAGCCATAGGCAAGAAGCTGGATGTTCCATAGGAGTTCTCCTAAGATTGCTTGGTATGGTCTCTGATGGGCAGGTGGTTCACAGGAAATTGTCTGAGGCTCTCTTCAGATGTGTGACCCTCAGGACTGCCCGGACTACTCAAGCACCCTGGGGGCCAACTTATTGCCTGGAAAAGTCCTGGAGTCAGCCACCTCACTATTGGCTTTCTTTCTCTGTGTTTAACAGGTTCCAGCTGCCCAGGCACTGTGCTCAGACACATTGCTCACTGGGTGCAGCCATTTTGGAGAAACTGAGAAACTGTGAGCTCAGTGATTTGGCCAGTCTCCTTAAAGAGACCATTTGCACTTTGGAGGAGAGGCAGGGGCTATTTCTGTAGATCCAGGCATCAGGAGGCCTGAGGTTGAAGCTGTGTAACACTGAACCCTGAAGATATCCACCCACTGGACAGTGGGAGTTTTTGGATGACCAGAGGATGAGACTATGCTCATGAGACTATGGCAAGAACCTGGGTCATTTCCCAGGATTAGCAGGGGACCTGATGTTGGACTCTCTTGTTTCACTCACTGTGGCCTCTTTTCTCACCTGGGAGCCATAGATGGCAGAGTTTTGGCATCTACAGCACGGCCTGTCTGTCTCTCTACAATTGCTCTTGTGCTGTTGTTCTGATACCATGTGTGATAAGTGCTGCCATCTTAGACCTCCCCAAATAAGCATTATTTGATTGCACTGATGGTCTTCAGGCATTCCCAATGAAATTTGTATTGAGAAATGAATATAATGTATAGCTGTCTACAATGTAATTTACTAATCTATGAATTGTGAAAAGCATAGTTAAAATTAAAATTTTCTAGAGTATTAACTTTTTTTTCTCTCAACAATTCTTATTCTCTCCTTTTGCTTGGTCACTCTTCCCTCCAGTACTCCCTCACTTCTCTTTGCTTTTCCTGCTTCATGGTTCTTTCCATTCATTCTTCCTTTATATTTTCTTCTATTCTGTTTTACTTTCTATACTTGTTTTTTGGGTTTGAAATACATTTGAAAATAGCTGAGAATATCCATATCTTTTTCCCCTTTTTCCCCTTTTATTCTTATCCTGACATCATCTTTTCCTCTTTCTATTCTTCTCAGTCTAGCCTCAGGTAAGACCAATCATTGCTTGGCCACTTCCATAATCTCTAGACATCATTATCCCAGTGCACCTTTCAGGCAGAGCAGATTGTAGGGCACATAGTTTGGGAATAGGTTGATGTCCCAATCCCACCACTGGGAACCTAGCCTGGTTTCAAGAGATGTTTGGTTCAGATTCCATATCCTCTATTATTGGGAGTCTTCATTAGAGTCAACCATATAGGTTCCTGGAAATTTCCACTGCATTAGGTGCCCATATCACCCCATAAATGCTCACCTATTTAGGTAATCTCTTCCCATACTCTCTTGCTCTGACTCTCCCTCTCCCACCTAATTGTTCTTGTTCCTATTCTCACCCATTGCTAGTCCACACACAAAATCTCTTCTATTTTTCCTACCCAGAGAGATCCATGCACCCCTACCCCAGACCTCTTCTCTCATTCTAGCTTCTCTAGATCTCTGTGTTGTAGTGTGACTGTCCTTTATTTAACAGCTTTTATCCACTTACAAGTGAGTACATATTTTGTTTGTCTTTCTGGGTCTGAATTGCCTCTCTCAGGATGATGGTGGGAGTGAAAACTCACATAGCCATTATGGAAATAAATATGCTGATTCACCAGAAAATTGGGAATTGTTCTACTACTTTTGGGAATATACCTAAAAGATGTGCCAATATTCCTATCAAACACTCGCTCAACTATGTTCATAGCATATCTATTCATAATAGACCAAAACAGGAAATAACTTAGACATCCCTCATCCAATGAATGGATAAAGAAAAGTTGGTATATTTAAACAATGGAATAATACTCAGCTGTTAGAAAAAGTGATATCATAAAATTTGCAGGTTAATGATTAAAGTAGAAAATACTGAGAAATATTTAAAAATATTATATTTTATTAAATCATTGAGAATTTCATTCAACATATATTAACCATATTCATTCTCTATAAGTCTTCCTAGATTTGTCCTTACTCTCTAATAAACTTTGAGTTTTCTTCATTTTTTTTTTTTAACCCATGGAATTCAATTTGCTTTATCCCAACTACTCTTGGAGTGGGTCTTGTCTTAGAATGTAGTTGACATACCAGTGTCATATCATTAAAGAAATCTGACTCTCTCTCTTCCAGCAGGTTTCAAATGTCAATATCTCCTCAGTTAGTAGTATAATTCTGTGCCTAACTTCTGGTCACCATACTGGCATATTACCTGGCTTGAGCTTGCACAACAATTGTGCACTCATATGTACAACTGTCCTCTTATGTGTGGAAAATAGTTCCTTGAAGTCATCCCTCACCTCTATCTCTTCCTGTTTCTATACTCTTTTTGTTCCCAAAGACACTGAATCTCAAGTGGGGAGTGTGATGTGTATATCCTATATAGGTGTAAGCAAACCAAAGTATCTTATTCTCTTCATGTTGACCGCCTAAGAGTGATTCTTAATTGTCATCTGCTACAATAAAAAGCTTTTTTTTTTAACGTTTAACTTTTTTTTAATTTATTCATATTACATCTCGATTGTTAGCCCTTCCCCTGTTTCCTCCCATTCTTCCTTCCCTCCCATTTCTCCCCTTCTCCCCTCCCCTATGTCCGTGACCGAGGGAGACCTCCTCCCCCTATATATACTCTCAGAATATCAAGTCTCTTCTTGGTAACTAGCTATCCTTCCTCTGAGTGCCACCAGGTCTCCCCATCCGGGGGCACATGGTCAGAAAAAGGGCACCAGAGTTTGTGTGAGAGTCAGATCTCACTCTCCACTCAACGGTGCAGAGTATCATGTTCGTCGGCTAGGTCTTGGTAGGGGTTCGAAGCTTACTGCCTATATTCTCCTTGGCTGGTGCCTTAGTTTGAGGAGGACCACAGGATCCAGATCTGCCTGTCATAAAGTTCTTCTTGTAGGTTTCCAGGACCCTGTGGGTCCTACTGTTTCCTCTTTCTTCCATGCTACTCTTGCCTAAAGTCTCAATCAGATATCCTCTCCTCTGACCCACTTTCTTGGTAAGTAAAGATTTTCATGGTACGTATCCCTTGGACTAGTGTTTTGATATAAGTGAGTATATACCGTTTGTCTCTTTTTGCTTCTGGGTGAACTCACTCATTATGATAATTTCTAGATCAATCCATTTGTCCACAAATTTTGGGAATTCCTTGTTTTTAATAGCTGAGTAGTATTCCATCGTGCAAATATACCACAGTTTCTTAGTCCATTCTTCTACTGAGGAACACTTAGGCTGTTTCCATGTTCTGGCTATTATGTATAGAGCAGCTATGAACATGGTTGAGCATATCCCTGTTGTGTGGTAGGGCATTATCTGGGTATATTCCAAGGAGTGGGATAGCTGGGTCTTGAGGAAGCCCTATTCCCATTTTTCTGAGAAAGCGCCAGATAGCTTTCCAAAGTCGTTGAACTAGTTTGCATTCCCACCAGCAATGAAGGAGTGTTCCTCTCTCTCCACATCCTCGCCAACATGTGGTGTCATTGGAGTTTTTGATCTTAGCCATTCTGATGGGTGTAAGATGGAATCTCAGTGTCATTTTGATTTGCATTTCTCTGATGACTAACAAGGACGAGCATTTCTTTAAGTGTTTCTCGGCCATTTGATATTCCTCTGTTGAGAATTCTCTGTTAAGTTCCAAGCCCCATTTCGCAACTGGGTTGTTTGGTTTTGTGGTGTTTAATTTCTTGAGTTCTTTTTATATTTTGGATATTAAACCTTTGTCAGATGAAGGGTTGGTGAAGATCTTTTCCCATTCTGTAGGCTGTTGCTTTGTTCTCTTGACAGTGTCTCCTGCCTTACAGAAGCTTCTCAGCCTCATGAGGTCCCATTTATTAATTGTCGACATTAAGGCCTGGGCTGTTGGTGTACTGTTCAGGAAGTTGTTTCCTGTGCCTATGTGTCCCAGGCTCTTCCCCACTTTTTCCTCTAACTGAATTAATGTCTCTGGTTTTAAGTTGAGGTCTTTAATCCACTTGGACTTGAGTTTTGTGCATAGTGACAAATAAAGGGTCTAATTGCATTTTTCTACATGTAGACATCCAGTTAGACCAGCACCATTTGTTGAAGATGCTATCCTTTTTCCATTGAATAGATTTGGCTTCTTTGTCAAAAATCAAGTGAGCAAATGTGTATGGATTCATCTCTGGGTCATCGATTCGATTCCATTGATCTACCAGCCTGTTGCTTTGCCAGTACCATGCTGTTTTAATTACTGTTGCTCTGTAGTACAGCTTGAGATCAGGTATGGAGATTCCTCCAGAGGATCTTTTGTTGTATAGGATTTTTTTTGCTATTCTGGGTTTTTTATTTCTCCATATGAATTTGAGAATTGATCTTTCAATATCTTCAAAGTATTTTGTAGGTATTTTGATAGGGATTGCATTGAATCTGTAAATTGCTTTTGGTAAGATGGCCATTTTTACTATGTTGATTCTCCCGATCCACGAACAAGGTAAATCCCTCCATCTTCTCATGTCATCTTCAATCTCTTTCTTCAGAGGTTTGAAGATTTTTTTGAATAAGTCCTTCACTTGCTTGGTTAGAGTTACTCCTAGATATTTTATATTGTTTGTGGCTATCGTGAAGGGAATAGTTTTCCTAATTTCTTCCTCTGCCTGCTTGTCATTTGTATACAGAAAAGGTACTGACTTTTTTGAGTTTATTTTGTATCCTGCCAATTTGCTGAAGGTGTTTATCAGCTGTAGGAGTTCTCTGGTGGAATTTTGTGGGTCACTTACATACACTATCATATCATCTGCAAATAAGGATAATTTGACTTCTTCCTTTCCCATTTGGAGCCCCTTGATCTCCTTTTGCTGTCTTATTGCTCTGGCTAGAACTTCAAGAACTATATTGAAGAGATAAGGGGACAGGGGGCAGCCTTGTCTGGTTCCCGATTTTAGAGGAATTTCCTTGAGTATCTCTCCATTTAATTTAATGTTGGCTGTTGGTTTGCTGTATATGGCCTTTATTCTGTTTAGATAAGTGCCTTGTATTCCTGATCTCTCCAAAACTTTGAACATAAATGGGTGTTGGATTTTGTCAAATGCTTTTTCTGCATCTAAAGAGATGATCATGTGGTTTTCCTCTTTAAGTTTGTTTATATGGTGGGTTACATTGATGGATTTCTGTATGTTAAACCATCACTGCATGCCTGGAATGAAGCCTACCTCGTCATGGTGAATGATGTCTTTGATATGCTGTTGTATTCGCTTTGCGAGAATTTTGTTGAGTATTTTTGCATCAATGTTCATAAGAGAAATTGGTCTGAAATTCTCTTTTTTTGTTGGATCTTTGTGAGGTTTAGGTATCAATGCGACTGTGGCCTCATAGAAGGAATTTGGTAATATTCTGTCCATTTCTATCTTTTGGAATAACTTGAATAGTATCGGTATTAGCTCCTCTTTGAAGGTCTGGTAGAATTCTGCACTGAAACCATCTGGCCCTGGGCTTTTTTTGGTTGGGAGACTATCAATGGTTGCTTCTATTTCTATAGGTGTAATAGGACTATTTAATTTGTTTATCTGGACTTGGTTCAATTTCGGCAAATGGAATCGGTCAAGAAATTTGTCCATTTCTATTAAATTTTCGAATTTTGTGGCATAAATGCCTTTAAAGTAGGTTCTTACGATTCTTTGTATTTCTTCGGTGTCTGTTGTTATGTCTCCCTTTTCATTTCTGTTTTGTTAATTTGGATAGTGTTTCTCTGTCTTTTAGTTAGATTGGCTAACGGTTTGTCTATCTTGTTAATTTGCTCAAAGAACCAGCTCTTGGTTTTGTTGATTCTTTGGATTGTTCTCTTTGTTTCTAATTTATTGATTTCAGCCCTGAGTTTGATTATTTCTAGGCATCTACTCCTCTTGGGTGTTTCTGCTTCTTTTTTTTCTAGAGCTTCCAGATGTGTTGTTAGGTTGTTTATGTGGGATGATTCCTTTTTCTTTTTGAAGGCGCTTAGTGCTATGAATTTTCCTCTTAGCACTGCTTTCAATGTGTCCCACAAATTTGGGTATGTTGTTCCATCATTTTCATTGAATTTCAGGAAGTCTTTTATTTTTTCCCTTTTTTCTTCCATGACCCATGTGTCATTAAGTAGAAAGTTGTTTAGTTTCCACGTGTTAGTATGCTTTTTGTTATTTCTGTTGTTGTTGATGTCCAGCCTTAGACCATGGTGATCTGATAAGATACAAGGAATTATTTCAATCTTCTTGTATCTATTGAGCTTTGCTTCATGACCAACTATGTGATCAATTTTAGAGAACGTTCCATGGGGTGCTGAGAAAAAGGTATAATCTTTTGCATTTGGGTGGAAAGTTCCGTAGATATCTGTTAGATCCATTTGATTCATGACATTGGTTAATGAGGTTATTTCCTGGCTTATTTTTTGATTCAAAGACCTATCCTTGAGTGAAAGGGGGGTGTTGAAGTCTCCCACTATTATTGTGTGGGTATCAATGAGTGGGCAAGCTTTGTTAATAACTCTTTTACAAATGTGGGAGCCCTTGTATTCGGAGCATAGATGTTCAAAATTGTGATGTCTTCTTGGTTGGCTTTACCTTTGCGAGTACGAAGTGACCATCCTCATCTCGTTTGATTAATTTTGGTTGAAAGTCTATTTTATTAGATATTAGAATGGCTTCCCCAGCTTGCTTCTTGTGACCATTTGCTTGGAATATTTTTCCCCAACCTTTTACTCTTAGGCAATGTCTGTCCTTGTGGTTGAGGTGTGTTTCTTGAATGCAGGAGAATGTTGGGTCATGTTTATGCATCCATTCCGTTAGTCTGTGTCTTTTTATATGAGACCATTGACGTTGAGAGATATTAATGACCAGTGATTGGTAATTCCCTTCATTTTTGGTATTTGTAACAGTTGAGATTTTGTGAGGTTGTGATTTTGCAATGGTATATTTACATATTTCCTATGTAGTTTTGGTTGTAGTTTGACCAGTTGGGGTGGAGTTTTCCTTCTAATAGCTTCTGTAAAGCTGGATTTGTGGCTAGGTACTGTTTGAATTTGTTTTTGTCATGGAATAACTTGTCTTCTCTGTCAATGGTTATTGATAATTTTGCTGGATATAGTAGTCTTGCCTGGTATCTGTGTTCTCTTAGGGTTTGCAGCACCTCTGTCCAGGCCCTTCTGGCTTTCATGGTCTCTGCTGAGAAATCAGGAGTAATTCTGATAGGTTTGCGTTCGTATGTTACTCGGCCTTTTTCTCTTGCCGCTTTCAATATTTTTTCCTTGTTCTGTATATTTTGTGTTGTTATTATTATGTGGCAGAAAGATTTTCTTTTCAGGTCTATTCTATTTGGTATTCTGTAGGCTTCTTGTATGCTCATACGCATCTCTTTCTTCAAATTGGAAAAAATCTCCTCCATTATTTGATTAAAGATGTGTTCTGGGCTGTGGGGTCGGCTGTCCAGTTTCTCCTGTATCCCTATTATTCGCAAGTTTCGTCTTTTCATGTGGTCTTTTAATTGTTGAATGCTCTGTGTCAGGAACTTTTCAGATTTAGCATTTCCCTGGATGGTTGTTTCCAGTTCTGCGATTGTATCTTCAAGTCCTGATATTCGTTCTTCCATTTCTTGCAATCTGTTAGATAAGACCACCTCTGAGATGCTTGCTTTCCTCTTTGCAGACTCTTGATCACGTTTTTCTTCTGTGTGTTCCTGCATCATAGCTTCCATTTTTATCTTCATGTCTTGAACTGTTTTAATGATTTCCATCATCTGGTTATTTATATTTTTCTGAAATTCTTCAAGTGCCTCTTTATATGACTCTTTTAACTCTTCAGCCTTCTTATTTGCCTCCTCCTGCATTTGTTTACAGATTTTATTTGTTTCTTCCATTATCATCTTCTTTACTAAGGACTTGAGGTCATTTTCTTGCCTATCCATTGCTGTTAGGTTCTCTAGGTTGTTTTCATTGGGAATGTTGGAATTTGGAGATGCCAAACTGTTTTGGTTTTTGATAGGATTCTTACGCTGCCCTCTTGTCATTTTGATGACTCTGGTGTTGGAAGGTGTTTTGTAGTGACCTTCGCTGGTTGAGAGTGGTTAATTGATGACTGATTATAGGTTAGGTGCTCTTGCCTGTGGTGATCAGGGGGTATTTTTGTGGAAAAGGTAGGTGATTCGGTTTCACTCCTGGTGATTTTCGTCTGCCCCCTGGGCTCCAGGCTGAGCCAGCCAAAGTAGATATCTGTTTGGACTTTACTGCCTTAATTCAGATCAGCAGTCTTGGGACCTAGAATAAGGTCCACACACAAACGTTCTGGCTGCGTAGGTTGATCTCAGCTGCCTGTCCTTCCTGTGGATTTGTAGTCAAGACCCCAGGTAGATCAGATCTTCTGGGGGTGTAGCTGTCTTTTAGCTCTGCCTCTATACCCTGTAGCAGTGTCCAACCTCTCGCAGTACTATATGCCTAGAGGGACCAAGTCGCTCTTGGTCAGCAATTAGGCACTGCAAGCAAGACCCTCTTTTTGACTTCCAATAAAGTGAGAGTGTCTGCCTTGCTTGGGCCAGGATCTCCACTGGACACTCTCATTCAGGGAGCAGGGAGCGCTGTGCCAGGGCCTGGCGGATGGGCAGTTAGTAAGACTGGCTCTGCAGAGCTCTGGCGGCCACTTGTGGACCCAAATCTTTCTGCCGGGGTATGTGGGTCCCCCTCACACTCTGGGTCAGCAATTAGATACTGCAAACATGACCCATCCACATCTCGTATCCTGATAATGTGAGAGTGCCTGCCTTGCTCAGGCCAGGATCTCCCGCTGGGCTCACTTGTTGGGACACAGGGAGCGCAGGGCCAGTTCAGCTGGTCTCTCTTGTTCGGGGAGCAGGGAGCGCAGTGCCAGGGCCTTGCAGCTGGGCAGTTAGTAAGACTGGCTCTGCAGAGCTCTGGTGGCCGCTCGCAGACCCAAATCTTCCCGCCAGGGTATGTGGGCCCCCTCACACTCTGGGTCAGCAATTAGACACTGCAAACACGACCCATCCACTTCTCGTCTCCCGATAATGAGAGAGTGCCTGCCTTGCTCAGGCCAGGATCTCCAGCTGGGCTTTCTTGTGCAGGGAGCGGGGAGCGGAGCGTAGGACCAGTGCCTTGTGGCTGAGTAGGGACAAAAGAATTGCAGAGATCTGGCAGAAGCCTGCAGACCCAGGTCTTCCCGCAGGACAAATAAGTTCAGCTATAGCTCTAGGCAAGACCCATGTCTCTCGATGGGTCTGTGGAAGCAGCTCAAGCTGATTTCTCACTGCCGCTGTTTGCAGGCTCAGTCCGCTGTGACTGGTGTTAAGTTTGGCCCTGGATGGCCAGCGAGCTGTAGTCCCACTATAACTGTCTCTGTTGGGTCCCACCGCCTGTGTTCTCAGTCGGCCTAGGCGGGTGACCTCTGCAGTTTGGGGTGGTGCAGAAGGAGGAATCCTAGGGCAGATTCACCCTCTTCGCTGAGATTCCTCTGGCTGGGGACTCTGGAAAAACCCCTTCCCAAACAGCGAGTCTGTGCTTTATATACAGGCTGCAGTTTGCATGTGGATTCCGTCTCAGAGTTTGGGGAGTGCATTTAGCACCTCCGGGATGTTGCCTGACCCAGGGGGTAGGCCCCCTGTTTGGTCTGCAGCCTTTGGGGGCCCACTCACCTACAGTTCTCAAAGTCCAGCAATCTGTTGCTCCTCCTATGTCTCTGGTCTCCACAGAGTAGATCAGATACGTGGCTTAATGGTCGGTGCCGTCTTGGAATCTAATAAAAAGCTTCTTTAAGGATGGTAAAAATATTACACTGTTTTATGAGTATAGTAATGTCCTTAGGAGTTCTTTAAGTATAATATACATTTAGCAAAATAATAGTATTTGCTATAGGCACTGGGTCTATTATGTATCTTGTCATAGTTTCTTGGCACTGTCAATAGTGTCGAAGGTGAGAAATTTAAAATAACCTCCTTGTTTATCATCATCTTTGAGCATTTAAACCATACTAGAAGATTAATGGTACTGTGCCTATATTGCACATTGCAATAGTAGATAATGGGTAAATCCACCCTTAAAATAGAAGTTTCAAAATTGAAAAGAAGATGTATTAATGTGTACTAGGATAGTGAGCCATTTCACATGTGGCAAAGAATATAGCTTTGACTTTAGAACCCATGATTCCCATTCTGTATGAAGAATGCATACTGAGGCATGAGTAAATGTATCAATATTATAATCTTCAGTTTCTCTTCTGTACAAATAGAAACATGACTATCATATTAATTCCATTAAGATAAAGTTGTTATATCTGCCACAGTGCATGGAAGGCATATTAAACACTGATGTGTGACTATTTGCCACTGTCCCTATACGAAAAGACAAAGATAGCAAAAATATGTTGATAGTTGCAGAAGAAAAAACAAATATTTAAAAATTACCCCTACGTAAGAATGTACATAAAATAAGAACACTGTATATATCTTCTGTTCACTATTGTGTTTGTCTTATGCTGGAGTTTTAGTTTATCAGTGATATATGTCAACATTGTTTTGATAACCATATTTCTTGCTTTATTTTGATAACATTATTGTATTAAATGGAATGTTTACTAATTATATGCACTAAAATAAATGTACAAACAGCTTGTTATATTATACTTGTTCCTGTTTTTATTGGCTTACTTGATAAAATCTTCATAGTATAATTTCACATTCAGTGATGTTTTTGAGTTATTAGTTGATAACTTATTTATTGTGCATAATACTAAGAAAATAATATAAAATTTAGTTTCAAGGGTTGATAGTTTAGTGGAATAAATGTGTACTAGTCAATATGATTTATAAATGTATATTTATATACAAGCAATCAAACCAGGCATTAGGTTTTTATACCTTAACAGAGAAACAAAATAACTACTTTCAGAAAAAATAAAGAAAATGAGATAATCGTGTATTTTTCCATGTGTCTCATGATCATTCTATTTAAAATATTTTTTAAATTCAGAAAGAACTCAAAACTGCATGCATGGTGAGGAACTGTTTTAGTAGGTAGTGTTTGTGCCATGTGTGTCAGAGGCAGAAGAATATGTTGGATAGTTAGCCTCGAGCAGTGAGTATCAAGATAAGAAAGATATGTCTCAAGGTGGAAAGCAAGGACCAAAACCATACATGCTATCCTCTACCTGTTATGTATGTTCTGGGGGATATGTATATTCTTTCCTGACATACACACACACATGAGCATGCCATCACCCAACAGCACACATGTACTTGCAGCCACTCATACATATAAAACAAACAATTTCTGTCTGTATTTTATATTTCATAAATGAGAACAACTGGACATGAATGTGAATGAAAGGAGTCTTTATATATTGTAAAGCTATCAAAGTATCATGGAAAACAACAGTAGAAACTATTATGAGATTCAAAAGTCATTACACAAAGCCCATTTGATAATTTTTTTTTCCTTTGGTTTTTTAAGACAGGGTTTCTCTGTTTAGCCTTAGCTGTCCTGGACTCACTGTGTAGACCAGGCTGGCCTTGAACTTACAGTGATCCACCTGCTTCTTACAACCTCAATGCATAGCACCAATAACTAACTTTATTATGTATTATCCTTATAAAAGGTCAAAAATTTAAAGCAGTTTCCAAAACTCTGTATTCATAACTTTCCATAGCAGGGATTGGAATGTCTAAGAAAGCATCTTATGTGAAGAATCATGAATTTGGTCTGGGGTTTCATGAGTTTTGGTTTGTGGTTGCTTGGCTCTATGTGGTCTAGCTTTACACAATGGTGGAGGACATTTCTCATCTTGTGGCAAAAGGAGACAGAAAAGAGGGAAGGAAGGGTTAGGGTCATGATATAAACCCATGAAAATGTTACCAGGGACCAACTTCCTCTGCATACATACTACAAGATACTAGAACCTCTCTAAAGGATGCCACAAGTTGAAGACCAGCCATCCAGTAAATAGACATTAAATATTCAAACCAAAAGAAACAATGTATATTTGTTTGTAGGATCCTTTTGTTGGGTCACGGTTTTTGTTTTGGGGAATTCTTGACCACATGGAGATTCCTTAACTATTCTTATATACAGCATTGTAGTCATTCCAAGATTATACAGGCTGACTGCACATTATGAGGGCAGCATTACCCATTTGGTCATCTATTGCTTGAGGAGGAGAAATAGAACCTATTCAGGGAGACTCTCACAGCAAGCTGGGATGGATGCTGTAAAATTGGTGACCTGAGAGTCAGAACTATTTGTCTTTGTGGAGTATAACCTCTCTCATGGGCAAATCCATCCAGTTTATCAAATTATAGACTAGTAGTTTGTTCTGCAAAGAAAGAGATTTGGGGTTTTAAGGGATATTTCTAGCTGCAGAACTGAATTTATTTACTCCAAGAATAGTTCTTTCTAGAGAAGTGGAATTCACTTTTCAGAACTATAGAGTTTTCTTCTTTGAAAATCCACAAGAAAATTACTGGAATTTAATTCCCACATGACTTCAGTTAGCAGACTACGACACATCTAGGTCTGTAATCTTTTCGTTTATACTAACAGAGCAACAAGGAAGCTTGAGAGCTACCAAACTGAAGATAAAACCATGGTAGCTCCTTCCTTTTCTAGAATCATATTTGCTCCAAAAGAGCCAAAGCATATGTAAAGTTCTCCTCTCAAAACTAAAAGAAATTTTATTTGTGATTAACTAGAAACACTACTTGCAATTGAAGAAATCCACTTTGTTGCCTTATTACAAGAATCCTGCTTCTTTTTTCACATCAATGAAATAAAAATGCTAAGTGGACTGTAACTATAGTCAGTTGTGAGGCTGGTGCTACTATTTAACCCTGTAGAGTGTAGAATAGTATATTCATTCCATAAAGAATATTTTGCATGATTTGCAATGAACTTTGTCAAGAAACTTAGTTATTTAAGATTCAAATGACTTAGCAAAAATATATGTATTTTGAGATACTTAATTCTGAGTCACCAAACACAGCCACACTCTTCAGAAAAAAATAGATTTACTGACAAAGAACAGAATTATGGGCTAATTCTGTAACCCAAGATTTGTTTTTTTTTTTTTTTAATTTGATTTATTTATTTCGCATGTGTGGATGTCTTGTTTGTGTCTATGTCTATGCATCACATGTCTGCCTGGTGCTCTAGCACGCCGGAAGAATATGTTGGATCATACACACCAGCATCTACTCCAACTACAAGCTGCTGTACCATGTGAAGAATCAAGTCCTGAAGATCCAAAGCTACAGATCCTCCATGACAGAGGGCAACAATAGAAGATCCAAGAGGAGTTCTGGTGAAGATGCAGTATTGAGAGTGTAACAGAAGACAGAGATTTTGAAACAGACCAATGACTCATTGCAATGAATACTTATAAGAAAAGTATGGGCCAAAGGGTATGGTGGGACACACTGTGAAACACTATAGCTTCCAGAATAAGATATTTAGTTGTTTTTTTTTTTTTTTTTTTTTTACTTTCTTTTTGGGGAGGGAGGTTGCAAGGGTGGAGAGTGGATTTGAAGGGATGGAAACATGACTGGAATTGGGTGCTATCTATCATCTATCTATCTATCTATCTATCTATCTATTCTTATGCAGTTCAGAAGACTTCAGAAGTACCCAAGAACTAAGTATAGACTATCACAAATATTTGACAGAAAATAAAGTTCCTACTAGTGTGTCTAAAATGTTTGAATGAGAATTTATCTTAAAAGTTTACAAATTCTTACTAAATTTCATTCAGAAGGGCAAAGAGAATAGACACTAGAAGCAGCTGAAGAGAAGGAACAGGACAGGTGCCTACCACTGAGGTCTTCTGAAGGACTCAACCCAGCAGGAGATCCAAGCAGAGGCTGAGACTCACAACCAAACTTCAGGGTGGAGCATAGGCAGTCTTATGGAAGAGTTGGGAATCTGGAGGGGTCAGGAGCTCCACAAGGAGACCAATGGAGCCAACAAGTCTGGGCAGAGGAGAGGAGTATTACAGAGACTGATGCACCAAACAAGGACTATTCATGGTGAGGACCTAGATGCTCTGCTCAAATGTAATAGATAGGCAGCACAGTCTCCTTGTGGGTCCCATAATATGGGGAATAGGGGCTACCTCTGATATGGACTCTGGTGCTTACAAGTTGATCATTTCCCCCTGGCTAGGTGGCCTTGCTAGGCAACAGAAGAAGAGGATAGAGACAGTCTAGATGAGACTTGATAGGTTGAGGTCAGATGTTAGGGGAGGAAGGCTCCCCCTTTCTGAGGACTAGGTGAGAGGGTAAGAGGAGTGAAGAGGGTGAGAGAGGTGAGGGGGATAAGAGAGGGAGGGTGGGACTGGAAGGCAACAAGGTAGGGGGCTACAATTGGGATATAAAGTGAACAAATAAAAAATAAATTAATTAATTTAAAAGAAAAGAAATATTTTATACACTCTTTGTTTCCTAATACTCTCTGCCAGAACACTACTCTCCCAAGTCAGCTATAGCTTTGCAATGTAAAACCTTTGAAAATAAGCAGAAATCCGAGGCAGTATTCTCAGCTAAAGTGCTGGATCTCTATTGGCTTAGAGACTAACTCCCATAATAAGCAGCATTGAGTTTGTGAAATGAAGACATCAAGGCACAGAATGCGCTTGCTTTGCACTTCTGCCTTCCATCAGCCCTGGACAGATATTACCCTTGCTGCTGACTGCTCAGCTTTTGGTGTCAGCCCAGCCCACTACAAATTATGTAGCCAAGGACGGCTTAAGAACACAGCATATTTCAGTGATGAATGTTTTAAAACTTCCCATTTGAATCATCAAACATTTAGATCATATTGCTGCCTGTTCAAGAGATTTCTTCATGTTCAAGATTATGGTCAGTAGGATAGTTGGATGTTTCAGTGTGAAAAAACAACTTCATGAAGAAAAAAAAAAAAAGAACCACTTATTTTATTGCTTACTAAAGCTGTTTGAGTTTAGCCTTTGGCTGTGTGACTTCAATCAGAAGTGTTTGGGGTTTAGAACACAGTAGCATGTTTATTTTTGCAGTTTTTCATCACATTCAATCATTGGGGAAAATGACAGTAAACAGCTTATAATTTTTCCAAGAATTTATCTTTTTGAGCCTGCCTAGTCTGTGTGTGTGTGTGTGTGTGTGTGTGTGTGTGTGTGTGTGTGTGTGTGTGTGTGTTATTATTGGATAAGAGAAATCAATGATTTCTCCATAGAGATAAGCATTTTGGTTTGGCCACA
The DNA here is from genome assembly GCF_903995435.1 of Acomys russatus. Lineage (NCBI taxonomy): Eukaryota > Metazoa > Chordata > Mammalia > Rodentia > Muridae > Acomys > Acomys russatus. The sequence continues at coordinate 32,241,053 of NC_067149.1, forward strand.
TACCACAATTTCCTAGCTTAATTTTCGTGGCTGTGTGTCTTGTACACTGGCACTCTGGTGGGTCCTTAAGTGTGATCTTTAGTCAACCAACATGACAATAAATTGAAAAGAGCTTTACAGATTTTTTACCTTCACCAAAGATCATTAAATTATACCTTTGGGAAGTGAACCCCAAGGGCTGCATTTCTTCCTTTAAGGAAACTGTTATCCAGTAGTGATTATGCCAGCATTCTTGTAGAAGAGAAATGAGGGTTACCATATATTAAAAACCATCTTAAGGCCAGGAAGGCTTGCATAGAAATGCCCTATCTCCACAATCTCAAAATTAAATAACTAAATGAAAACAAAACAAAAACAAAGCAATAGATATTATGTTCTTGGCCAACAACTGGGTTCACCCCCCAGTTTCGCAACAGAGAAATGTAATGCAGATCTATGTACTCTTCAGACAACAGCTAGAAACATTGTGAGTTTGAGTTTGATCTCATTCTATCTCTTCGTTTAATGAATTACTATTTAAGAATTTCATATAATATACTTTGATCATGCTCACTCTTTATCTCCAAATTCCCTGAGATCTACCCCCACCTTCCTACATGCCCAACTTCTTTTTTTTCTCTGTGTCTCCACAGAGGAACACCGAGTCCAGTTTGTGTTAGCTTACTGCTCCTAGGTGTGAAGTCTGCCATAAACCGTGCTTGATGAACCCAGATGTCACTCCACAGAAGAAAACTGACTTTGCCTCCCCAGCAACAATCAAACACCACCATCTCCTCAGCTACAAGTGAAATTTTGTGTCCTTGTCCTGATTTATAGGGGATAGCAACACGTCACTGGGAATCAGTTTCTCACTATGTCTCCTTAGCAGAATGATAGCAGTAGGTTTTTCCCTTTAGGGACATGAGGTTCTTAGCCTCATACCTGACACTGTCTGGGAGGTCATTCTCTTCTTTAACTTTCAGAACAGGTACAAAAATGGGTTCCCAAACTGAAGAATCTATTATCTAGTTAACATGGAACTAGTGTTTTCACCTCCCCCCCCCCTTAAGTTTCTATCTGTTCTCTTTATTCAAATGTTTTTCCATCCTTTTGTTTGACAAAAACTTCTGAGGCTTTTTTGTTCTGTCTCAAGATTCCCTCACTCAATTGTGTCTTTCACATTCATAGTAAACAAGATACAGTATATGACACTACAGTAACAAATGAACAGGTGCCCAAGACCCAGAGGCATACAGCAACAGAAGTGTATTTCTCATTCACACTTTATGCCTAGCTTGGAGCTTAGGTTTGTCCTGGTGCTGTTGGTGCTGTACTCACAATATATTTATCATACCCTCTTAGGCACATAGCAGGTGTCTCTCTGCAGACCTTTGTGGGCTTTTTTAGGCAATATAGCTAGTTCTTGCCAACTTGCAGGCTGAGCCTTTATGTGCTGTGCTCAAATGTTTAGTTTCTCATCTGAGAATCTCTGAAGTCTTTGCTCTAGTGTCACAGATGGTGCTTGTGTAGTTCCACACACCACCCTCATATGCAATACTTGCTTCAGATCCACAAGTAAAAATAAAATTGTTTTCCTCTCTGAAATTGAGTATTGGTTATGGTAACCAACATTAGCCTAAGCCAGGTACAGTATACATTAAAGACTTGTTTTTATTTATATTGTTGAGCCTGCAGCCTCATTGTCCCCATGGCTCAGTAAAAGGTCTGAGTGATTCGCCTCTTCCTGATGACTAAGGATTTTGAGCATTTCTTTAAGTGTTTCCCAGGCATGCAATATACCTCTGTTGAGAATTCTTTGTTTAGCTCTGTATCCCATTTTTGAAAGTGGATTATTTGGTTTGGTGGTATTTACTTTCCTGAGTTCTTTATGTATTTTGGATATTAGCCCTTTGTCAGATGTAGGGTTGGTCAAGGTTCTTTCTCAGTCTGTAGGCTGTCATTTTGTTCTTTTGAAAAATCTCCTTTGCCTTGCAGACAGTCTTGAACTTATTGGCACAGGAGACAACTTCCTGAATAGAACCCAATAGCTCAGGTTCTCAGGTCAACAATTAATAAATGGGGCCTCTTGCTGGTAAAATTTTAAATTATGCCATTTAGTCTGTTTTATGAGTCTTGATACATTTTGTTTTACATTAATTTTATAACCTCAGCAAAATTGAATAGAAAATATAGAAAACTCCCATATTGTCCCCACCCTTACAGATGATTTGGTAATATCTAATACTCCTTGAGCAACAAATTTTTCTACCTCTATTTTGCTTCAGCTGTGTTTTTGAAATCATGTGGTTAACATAAGCCTATCTTCGTATAGAAAATCATCATCATTTTAAAAATAAAGCTGTTGAAATATGAGACTGAATGGACCCTAACATTCACACTTATTGATATGTCACTTGGGAAACACTGAGCAGATGTCTCCCGTATATTCTCTGTAATGATGCCTGGAGATTTTCAGGGAGATTTTCACTAAATTGGATGCTGCTGAGTGGATTCTTCCCAGTCCTGATGCATTACATTTTTATCTCTCAGATAATTCTAAAATCTATTAGTTCCTCTAATCTGCAAAGTGTGAGTTTTATTCCATTTTTCCCACTATTCAGAGTTATGGCTAAGGTTGTTACTATGAGCCGTGGCATTAGATTCTTAGGGTTTGAATACTAACATCTAAAAGACAAGGGTTTAGGGTTTTATCCTCAGTGAGTTCACTGCACACCCATTGGGGAAAGGCAGGTCCTTCACTTTGCACAACACAAAATAAGCTGGGATAAGTTTAATAACATTGACTAAAAGGACAGAAGATATGAAACATCAGAAGGAGCATGACATATGAGGACCAGTATTAGTTAAAGGATAGTTTAAGACAAAATAATTTACAAAGTGGTTGTACAAGTTTGTACTTCCACCAGCAATCTTCCACATCTTCACCAGCATTTGCTGTCACTTGAATTTTTTATCTTAGCCATTCTGATGGGTGTAAGATGGAATCTCAGAGTCGTTTAGATTTGCATTTCTCTGATGACTAAAGACGTTGAGCATTTCTTTAAGTGTTTCTCAGCCATCCAATATTCCTCTGTTGAGAATTCTCTTTTTAGCTTTGCAGCAGGGACTGACTCTGACATGAACTGTGGTGCCCCTTATTTGACCAGTTCCCCTTGAAGGGGAGGTCTGGTGGCACTCAGAGGAAGGGTAAGCAGGGTACACACATGAGACCTGATAGGCTGTGATCATATGGTGGGGGAGGAGGTCCCCTTCTGCCACTGGCCTGGGGGGGGGAGAAATAGAATGAAAGAGGGAAGGGAGGGGAGTAATGGGAAGATAAAATGAAGGAATAAAAATTGATATGTATTTGGAATAAATTATTTAAGTTAAAGAAAAAGAAAATAATACGGCGGAGAAGAAAACTCATTTCAAAGAGAGAAATGAACTTAGTGAATGCATTATTTTTTTTCTGTTGTTCTGTTAAAATATCCTATTGAAGACAGTTTGATGGAGACAGGTTATATTTTGGCTTACAATTGTGTCGGGACAGAGTCCATTGAGGTGAGAAAGCAGAACTGGTGAAGAAGTCATGGCTTCAGGAGCAGCAGGAAGGCTGATCACACTGCATCTGCACTCAGAAAACAGTCAGGCTATGAGACCCACAAGCCCTTACACGGCAGGGTTCCACTTCCTAAAGGTTTCATAGTCACTAACTGGGGGGGGGGGGACCAAGTGTCTAAACACACAAGCCTGTTGTAGGCAGTTCACTATAACAGGGAAGTCAATAAAGAGATGAACTCTCAGTTCATGGGAGAATCTAGAAAGGTATGCATGTACCTACCCAGCTGAAGAACTGGGACTTCAGAGCTGGTGTTTAAAACATGTTGATGGGGGAGTGGTGGCTCACATCTGTAATCCCAGTACTCAGGAGTCAGAGGCAGGCAGATCTCTGTGAGTTCGAGGCCAGCTTGTCTACAAAGTGAGTCTAGGACAACCAGAGCTGTCCAGAGAAACTCTGTCTGGAAAAACAAATAAACAAAGAAACATTTCTTCTCTCTCTTCCTCTCTCTTGTTCTTTCTGTCTATCTCTCTCGTTTTCCTCTCTCTCTCTCTCTCTCTCTCTTTCTCACTCTCTCTTTTTCCTCCGTTGGGGTGCCCCTCCTCCTTTCCTTCTTTCCCACACTTCTACAAATAAACATCTTCATATCATAAAAAACAAAACAAAATAATACACCATGATGGGACATGATTCTGATCCACTAAGTCTGATTTGCTTAATTGTTGATTTGATTTAATGTATGGCTTATTTAAAAGTGTGCAGTATAAGTGAGGATATCTACTGTAGCTCACTCCAAGGTTGCTTCTGTACTTGGGAGGAACTAATAAAAACACTTTAAATGAATTATTTAATCTCACTTAAGGGTCCAAACAAATTATATTCTTGATTTAAGAAAAACCCTTTCTAACCAGACTGAATGGATGATTTTTAAAGTCATTTAACTGGATCAAGGCAGGTACAAACAAAAATTAATAACTTAATAATATTAGAAGAAAGATCTGGACAAAGTATCATATTCTTGTATTCCCAGCATTCAGGAGACAGAAGCAGGGGTAGTGTGTTTTCAATCTAGCCTGCCACCCTGGTCTACATAGCAATTTTAAAGTTACTTATTGAGACTCTATAAAAACAAAATGAAAACAACCAACCAACTAACCAACCAACCAAACAAACATAAACCTCAGAATACAGTAAAAGTAGGAAAATTTATATCACAGTAAAATATCCAAAAATAAGAAAATGTAAGCCAACTGGGATCATCATCACTTAATATCTGAAAGCTTTAAATAAACATACTTCCTTAATCTTTTCTTTGTTTTGAAGAGATAATGTCTTAGGATAAAAACTGACAGCTTTTCTATAAAGAGCCAATGTACAGATTTTGCTCTTTGGAGCATAAATGGTCTCTGTGAGTCTTCAGCTTTGCTTTGCTAGGTTAAAGTGTGATATTCTTGATAGTGAGAATGACAACATTTCATGTCAGCTTTATTTACAAAATCAGGTATTTGGTTAAATTTGGATGATAGACAGTTTTCTAACACCCTCTAAAATTATTTAGAATTGTTCTAAAGAAAACTGAGGCACCAGAGTACGTGAGAAAGTCGTATCACACTCTCCACTCAACTGTGGAGAATATTCTGACCATTGGCTAGATCTGGGAAGGGGTTTAAAGTTTACCTCCTGTATTGTCCTTGGCTGGTGCCTTAGTTTGAGCGGGACCCCTGGGCCCAAATCTGCCTATCATATTGTTCTACTTGTAGATTTCTAGGACCCTCTGGATCCTTTTATTTTGCTGTTCTCCCATGCGTCTCTCATTTAGAGTCCCAATAGGATGCCTTCCCCTCTGTCCCAGTTTCTGGTGCCTCACATTTGACCATGTCCCCTGGAGGGGGAGACCTGGTGGCACTCAGAGGAAGGACAGCAAGTAGCCAAGAAGAGACTTGATACTCTATGAGAATATATAGGGGGACGTAATCCCCCTCAGGAACAGTCATAGGGGAGGGGAATAATGGGAAAATGGGGGGGGGAGGAATGGGAGGATACAAGGGATGGGATAAACATTGAGATGTAACAAGAATAAATTAATAAAAATAAAAATAAAAAAAAAGAAAAAAAAAGAAAAAAAAAAAAAAGAAAACTGAGGACGTTATAGCATTATAGTGTAATCATGCATGGATGTTAGGCAGATGCCTGCTTGGAGTCATTGAAGGGAGTCTACAGAGAAACCAGCCCTGACCAAGGCAATAAAAATGCTAACTCACGGACACATCTGCGGTCAACAATGGTGATTATTTTATATTTCTTCCACTGTTTATAGGTTAAAGAAAACAATCAATCTAACTTAAGTTAAAGGCAGGTGTGGTTCACTGAGAAATAGACCTCCCACAAACATAAGCCATAAAACTAGGTCTCATGAGAAAAATGAAATAGAAGTAAGTAATTATGATGGAACTTTTCCTCCCATGGTGATCTCTTCTTTTAGAAAAGCCCTATGGGGTAAATGCTGATATCTCCTTCCTGCAAATAAGAAAAGACACACACACACACACACACACACACACACACACACACACACACACACACACACACGCGTGCGCACCTGGCCATATAGCTTAGAAAATCTCAGAGCCTAGTTTAAATTCTGATCTCAGGAGCTATTTCCCTCAAACACAGTTCTCTATAAGCCTTTATGTTTAAATTGCTATGATCGTCAACATCTGACTTGGGATATGGAAAAACAGTATTTAAGTAGTATTCGATTTTCATATTATTGAACACATAATAAATGCTAGCACACAATATAAATAATCTCATTTAATCATCATAACCAGTGTTACCTAAAGTGATACAAACAGCAAAAGAATAAGATCACCTGTGGATAAAAATAGAGTAGCAACAGATTGTTCTTTTTTGCCCTCTAACAGGGAAATATAAAATAATCACAGCTGTTGACTACAGATGTATTCCTGACTTTAAAGCCTGCCAGGAATTAACTTTGCAATCAGTTATAGATTGATGTAAACGGAAGGCCATTTACATGGGAGAGATTGGTGACAACGTGAAACTGAGAGAAAACTGTGAATCTGAATGTTTGCATTCAAGAAATCTTGCATATGACACCATCAGGAATTTCTTGAAGTATTTAAATTATAGAACTGTGATCTATAACCCTGGAATAGTCCAAAGACAAGATGTGCAGAATGAACTGTCTTTGGAAATCTCAGAAGAAAAGCATGCTGGGAAAAGCTCCTGTTACTGTCAGCAGTGTTGGAGAAAGGAATAGCAATAATGTTGGGAAACTGTATGGAGTGCTAAAAGCAGGAGCTCTCAAAATACACACACACACACACACACACACACACACACACACACACACACACACACACCAAGAAAAACCCGTAACAGCAAGAAACCACTCTGGTGCACTTAACAGAATCATGTGCTGTGACACCTAAGAAAAGAAAGGTTTAGTATATTTCATAAAATAGTGCCCTCTGGTCACAAGTAAAGGAAAAAATAACTCAAATGTCAATCAACAGGAGATTAAAAAAACAAGTTATGCCCATACAATGAGGAAAAAGGGGATAAACTAGCAATAATTTGATCTGTATAACACAATCAATGTGATATTTTACCATAATCACTTGAATATAGCATAATTCTGGCAGATGAAAAAATATACTATTTGACTTGATTTATTACAGATTCTATAAGGGCAGTTAATTTTTGAATGTTTTCAATTTTATCATATATTTTTAAGTGTGTGTGTGTGTGTGTGTGTGTGTGAGAGAGAGAGAGAGAGAGAGAGAGAGAGAGAGAGAGAGAGAGAGAGAGAGAGAGAGAGAGAGAATGTGCACATGCCAGACCAAGTGGAGTTGAGAAGACAACAAGCAGAATTAAGTTCTTTCTTAGTACCCTGGGAGTTCTGGAGATTAAGCCGAGCTCACCAGGCTTGGTTACTGACCCATTTCGGTGGCCCAAGAATAGTTAACTACTTCACTGAAAACAAATTAGCAATTGCTTGGCACAGTAGGCTGGACTCTACAGACCACTCAAAAGATAGAGATAATTGTGTGTGTGTCTGTGTGTGTGTGTGTGTGTGTGTGTGTGTGTGTGAAAAGTTCTTATAATATATTCTTAAAACAAATTTTTCTCATATATCATTTGCATTGCAACTGTATTGTACCGGCATCAAGAAGTTCTATAAAATAGCAGAAATCAAGTTAGATTTCAGTGCGTTACAAGACTGGTAAGGTAAATTGTAAAGTTAGCACCATGTACATGTTCAAAACATTGCTCATTAAAAAAAAAAAAACTAAAAATGGCAGAGTGGCAGTCATTTGTCCTTTGTTAAAGAGAGTGAAGACACACAATTTTCCATATCTTGTATGTTTTTCCTTCACTAGCTCCAAGGTAAAATGTGTGTCATTTATTCCCTGTATTCCTCTCCCAGAAGTAGAACGATAAGTTGCAGAACAGATATGTTTTAATTATTTATTGAAAATGTAAACTGCTTCAAGCAATGTAGCACCATAAATAAAAGTGGCTAATTTTGGAAGCATTAAAGTGTACTGATAATTTCAGTTCTCTGTCAACTCAAACTAGCAACAAGGGAGTGTTTCATGGAATCTTCAGTCTCTCTGTCACATATTTACCCCAAGGGAAGCCAGTCTTGATGGGACTTTTGCCTGACTTAGGTGGGGAAGAACGCTTATGAGTGTAATTTGAAGATAAAAATTTAATGATAATTTCTGTAAAATATTTACAGTAGAACTAAAAATAGAGTTTTAAGTTGATAAAAATTTTTTCTTTTTTTTTTTCTTTCTTTTTTTTGGGGGGGGGGGGGTTTAAATGTCTTTACTACAAGACCTCAAGGACAGGCTGAAGACCAGGCGCCTCTGAGGCCACCTCTGCTCTTGGGCAGGCCACGGCATTCTTCGTGCTCACATCCGTGCTGGTTCACTGAAAGCTGTAGTGTAAAGTGAAGGCGGCATCTACGGTGTACTGACACCGGCTGCAGCCGCAGGGGCAAGCTGTGAGTGACTCCCATGCCAAAGTTCAGCAGTGTTCTGTGGATCTCCAGGAGACTCGGCTGTTATATACATGCACTTTTGAAACCAATCTATTCAGTCCCTTTTAAACAGAGACCGGATGATATGAACCCACCACCATGACTTCCTCAAGGAGCTAGATTATGTCATGAGACTGGCCTTTTCCAGGCCTAGGAGAATTACTGTGTTAACACACCCTGGGTTAACTTACCAAGTGTGCTTTAGGTCTCGCATACGCAAAGGGAGTGCCTAGCAGGCTGTCTTGGTGACTAGTCTGCTGCTGCTAGTGTATTTAGCTTTTTAGAAAATGGGCTGAACTTCAAAATACGTAACTTGACAGGGTGTTAACGCCCTGTAGTCAACAGTCTACACAGTAGAAGTGGGCGGGTACATTCTGCTTAGCATGCTGGAAGGGCAGGGCAGGAAGAACAAGCTCACTGGACTCTGGAGACAACAATGTGACGCACAGGAGGAACACAGTGGCACGGCACGGCCAGGCTTTCTCCCTCATAGATCAGACTGCCATGGTGGCCAATATTCTACTAAATGTATATAATTCACTTCACTATTCTAATCAGATACAAAGGGACGGTGCCTGTGTTCCCTCCAGCTACAGTGGGTGGCATGGGGTGGCACCTGGAGTCCCCACCACCTTGGCTTCCTGGGACACGGCCGTCTAGAAGCCTATCTTGCCTGTGGTCATGGAGTAGCCCAGCTTGGCCTCGTTGTTGATGAAGGACATCAGCCCCACGTAGGTCTCGATGAGGAGTGGGTGCTCCAGCAACAGCACGTTGCTCGCCTGTCCCAGCAGTGGGCTCTCCTTCTGCGCTTTCTTGACAGCTTGGATTAGGAGAGCCTTGAAGCTTTCCAAATGGCAGAGACGCTGTCTTCTCATCCATGCCAGCCATCGGGTGTTCTATGAAGGTGGCATAGGGCATGTTTGTAGACCAGGGGTTCCATCTGTTGATGAAAGAAGGGCGGCACTGCTTGTTCCACTGAATGCGAACCCCAAAGCCTTCTCTCTTGTTGAGAGACATGGGAGGAAACTCGAATTCTCCACAGGAGATGGTGTCTACCGCACTGAGCACCACTCTGACCACCTGCTGGCACTGAAGGCTGATGAAGTCATATTTGCAGATGAGCAGGGACTGGTCAGTGACCAGCAACAGCTTCTCCTTCTCGTTGTTCCAGTGGTCCACCTCGGTCAGCAACCACACCCTCTGGATCTCATCGTCCTCCACAGGCCGAACCACGGTGCGGATCTCCTCCACGGCCTGCTCGATGGTGCCGGTCCGGAACACGAAGTACTCCTTGACACGGGCGCGGCATGTAGGGTCGTGGACGCTCAGCGGCCACAGTGTCTGGCGTAGCGGCGTGCCCGCCTCTGGCCGGCCCGCTCCCGGGTCCTCGCTGGTCGCAGCTGCAGCATTGCCGATAAAAATATTTTTCATTAATCTCTTTTCTCTGTCTCTGTCTCTCTTTCTCTCTGTCTGTCTGTCTCTGTCTCTGTCTCTCTGTCTCTGTCTCTCTCTGTCTCTCTCTGTCTCTGTCTCTCTCTCTGTCTCTCTCTCTCTCTATCTCTCTCTGTCTCTCTCTCTGTTGCTATGTGGTTTCATTTTTTATTATAGAATAGCCTATCACAAACTCACCATCTGCTTACACCATCATATACAATGTTCTGAATACAACTTTCATCGCATTCCCAACTTTTGTTATTTCTCTTTAATCCATTGCAGTATTTTCATTCTATACTAATGAGATGTTTTAATTTTCCACCTGTGAAAACACCACTCTGCTATTCATCACTTCTTTTTAATGATCTTCTCCTGTGATATGTACCTATAACCAGAGTTCAGACATGACTCTTAAATCCATTCTCTCCTTACTATCAGTCAGTATTGAATGTACAAACCGGGAGATATATGATTATTGCTGTACTTAGAATAGGAAATGACTATAAATACTTCACCTACTTTTGCTACACTTTAAGTTTACAATTCACATAACTATTTTATATCTACTAGAAAAGAAAATTTGCTTTTTTTTTCAGTTTCTGCATAGAATAATTGCTTCTACGTGGAGTTGGGTTATTTATGCATTAGAGAGATCAAGTGTGAAATGCTATATTGTTTATTGGCTGCATCATGACCATATAGGATTAAAAATACTTCTTAGTAAATATAAAACTAGCATTGTTTAAATGTTGAAATAACGACCTACATTTAGACTCCGGTAGTTTTCAGTGACAATCCAATGAGGAATCAATCCATCTCATCTGAAGGAGTTTCAATTTTATTTATCTTTCCTTTTAACAATACCCCTTCTGTGTCAGGCATTTTCTGTGATAATGATCAGGCTTAAATATGTGACACAATGTTGATAATTATTAAATATAACTTAATAATGTTTTAGATGATTATTGAAGACTGATATACCAATAATGGCAATTAATTTAGGATATAGTTATCACTTGTTGGTATCTACAACACAAACTACTTTAAATGTTTAACTGTGTTACACAGTGTACTCAACAGAAGGAATTCTTGATTTTTTTTTTTTTTGTTGTTGTTGTTGTTCTGAGTCACTAAGCATTCCTTTCCCAAAACTGTTTTATGAGTTGCCATATATATTTATTTATATATGGTATAAGTATATATATGGTATACCATTTATTAATACCATTTACTGATAGTAAGTTAGAAAAAATTTATTTTTAAAACACTCCTGTATATGTATAATTCTACCATTTGACGGAGAATGAAATCTTGCTCTCTGAGAAGTGTGTGTGTATTATTTTGTTGGTTTTGCTTTGACGAAGTATCACAACCATGGCACATTATCGAAGGAAGAGTTTATTTGAGCATATGGATCCAGAAGCTGTAGAGTCAGTCACAGCAGGGAATCATGGAAGCAAGCAGGCGTCATGATGGCAGGCTCAGAACACTGAGAGATAACATTCTAACTGCCATTATGAAGCAGAGACAGTGAACTGAGTTAAGGGCAAGGCTATAAATACTCAAAGCCCTTCCCCAGTTATACAACCACTGCAGCTAGGCTCTGCCTTCCAAATGTCCTAAAACAGTAATACCAAAAGGAACCAACTATTCAAATACCTAAGCTTCTGGAAAGCATTCTTATTCAAAGTACCCTGCCCCCACTCTATGACTCCCGTAAGTCCATGGCCATATCACAATTAAAAATGCATTTACTCTGACTTCAAAAGTTCCTATAATCTTCCAAGTCTTCTGAGACTCAAAGGAGTACCTTATTCAAGACTCACGTAGAGCCAAGCTACATACTTCCAACCTATAATGCTGCAGAATACGCATTACTGTTCCAAAGGAATAAATGAAGCATAGCAAGGACATAACCTGTTAAAGCAATAATAGAGCATAGCTGGCAGAGCACTGGCAGCTTTGCTAGCTGAAGTACACATCCTTCACTTAGAATGGTTCCACTTCCTCTATGCAGCAATCCATGCTAGACAGCACAGCTCTCTGGCACCTCCAACATCTTTTGTCATCACTCAATGCAGGCATCACTTTGGCAGTTTCACCTACTGTATGTTTTCTTTTCTCTCTCTTTTTTTCTTTTAGAATCATCTTTTTTAAATTTTTATTTATTTTATTTTATTAATTTATTCATATTACATCTCAATGGTTATCCACTCCCTTGTATCCTCCCATTCCTCCCCCCTCCCATTTCCCCTTTATTCCTCTTCCCTATGACTGTGACTGAGGGGGACCTCCTCCCCCTGTATATGCTTATAGGGTATCAAGTCTCTTCTTGGTAGCCTGCTATCCTTCCTCTGAGTGCCACCAGGTCTCCCCATTCAGGGGACCATGAAAGTCTTCACTAAACAGGAACCTGCGATAGAGAGGAGGACATCCTATTGGGACTCTAGATGAGAGAAGCATGGGAGAATAGCAAAGTTGAAGGATCCAGAGGATCCTAGAAACCTACAAGAAGAACATTATGATAAGTAGATTTGAGCCTAGGGGTCCCGCTCAAACTATGGCACCAGCCAAGGACAATACAGGCCGTAAACTTCAAACCCCTACCCAGATACTATATGTTTTCAAGACCAAGAAATGGGACTCTCCAATGCTTCTTTTACTAAGAGGCAGTTTATTGTACATTCTGGTAAGCATCGAATGGATACTATCCAAAGAGATCCAAATGCTACAGCCTTGGGTCTTTCATACATTACTGTCTTCCAGGTCTTTTGTATGTACTGGCAGGCAATGTAATTGGATATTTTAAACTAAAAGGTAGGGACAACGCATGGTGGCACATGGCTTTAATGCCAGCTTTTGGAAGGCAGAAGCAAGCAGATTTGTATGAGTTCAATATCAGCTTTGTCTACATAGTGAGTTCCATGATAATGAAAATACAAAGACTCAAAGCTACTAAGTAATAATACTTGGAATGCAAAAGACGGGGTAAGTGGTTGGGTTGTGGGACAACATGGTGGATTTGTAGTTTGAATGCCACTAGGACACTTTGACCTGACCATACCTACACTGACAATGACAAGTGAGTTTTCTGTTTTACTTTCACTTTCATTGCAGGAATCTTCTTCCACTAACTTTCACACAGGGAAAGGGACTGAGATCATGGAAGGAAAGGGAGGAAGCTAAGAGATCATATCTCATCAGCAAAGATGAAAGAGAATGAACTGGAAGTTCATGGAGACTATGAAATGTCTGCCCAGTGATATGTTTCCTACAACAAAGCTCTACATCCCAAAATTTCCAGCCTCTCCAGCAGTAGCTTCATCTGGAGACCAAGTATTCTAAGATCTGAGCCTATGGGGGGGAGGCACTCTCTTTTGAGTGTCAACAGTATGCCTTCTCCTGCCTAATCAAAGAAACTATGAAACTATAATCTGAATCTAGTTTGTGCTATTTCAAGAGGGTGTGCAATTTCTATTGTAATATTTTTTCCTAAGCAAAATGCTCAAAATACACACAAAAAATATTGCCAGCATCCTGCCCATTGATTGTCAAGTGAATACATTTAAAATGTGTGTATGTGAACTGTTTAATTAGATTTGAGAGGTGCTCATGAAACTGTCATCAGTAGAAATGATAACGCCAAACTTGTAAATTACATTTTATATGTGTTAGAGCTGAGATATCTGTGTTCTGTGAAAAGAAGTTGTTTTAATAAAAGTAACCAATAGTCTGAAATTAGAAGAGGGCATGTGATTTATTGCGGTAAGGGGTTTGACCAGGAATAGGATATCTATCGGGTCCTTCCTCCAGTTACCTGTCATAGGTGTTTTTTTTAACTTCCCAATCCACTGTTAGGATAACATGCATAAAAGCTGAACTTCATAATTGTTGCTTCAAAACTTGGTAAAGTAATGTCTAGGGTTTTTTTCAATATTTGTAGATGTTTTTCAGAGGATCTGTCTCTTCCTATTCATCTTGAAAACAACACATCCAACTGTAAATTGTTTTGAGTTTCCATTTTAATAGGGTGGAGATAAGTGAGACTTATCTTTGCCCTGCCTGACATGCTTGAGTGAGAAAACATAGCTACCTTGTCATCCCCTAAATGGAAACAACCTAACTCTTGCTTGATGAGTTTGGAAAAATAAAAACACAAATCAAAACCCCCAACAGCACATCTGTTCTTATTTACAGGAATTAGATGTAGCAGGCTGCAGCTCAGAATCAGAGGTAAGCATTACATTTAATCTGTCATGCCTCCAGGTTTTTATGGAGTTCAAACGTTTTAAAAGGTTTGGCTTGACAAAATTCCCTCATTACGTTTCTTGAGGTAGTGCTGTCATCTCTGTCCAGTATCTCACTAATAACATTTCCAGTTCAGTAGGAGCAGACATTGTTCATCGCGTTTTATTTGATCTCAGGCTATTTAATACTAGAAGATGCTGTGTGCACACCATTCCTTTAGGACTTGAAACCACTGGGTTAAAGGTACATCCAATTATGTTGTATCTTTAAGCAACTTGAAAGTGTGGCTTTATATATAGAAATTTACTACTGAACTATGGTGAAGTAAAGTTAAGATTGTGAGCACACTGACAAAAGTGAAGAAATCCAAAGTTAAGGATGCCATTTTGTCCTTCCTTTGTACTGCTTTGGAAGTGAATGGAGTTGAGTAGAAGAAACTGAGAGAAACTGAACATTTTGTTATTTAAAATGCTGTGAGAATTGTATAACATACAAAGCATACATGTTTGTTTTATTTAAATGTAACAAAATTTAAAATTAATATATATATATACACATACGTGGGCATGCTGTAGTGCACTCTGGTGGTCAGAGGATAACTTTCGGGGCCTGGGTCTTTCTTTCCACCACATGGGTCTCTGAATTTGAATTTAAGTTCTTAGGTTTCTTAGGCATCTCCCCCCCCCCCCCACACACACACTGAGTCTTCCCAATGCCCCAATAATCAAAAGTTTAAAAAACACACTCCTGAGTCTATTTGGTTTCTCTTAAGCCAAAATTGGTTATGGGACATAAATGAGAAAGGTTGATATTTCTTAGGTTTTCCCCCAAAGAGTACTTGAAGAGTTTAAGAGGAATTATCTTCTTTGTTCTCATAAAATCATTAAGAAATGTAGTTGTGAAACATTGCTGAACGCACATATCCAGACAATAAGCCTGCTTCACTCTATAGTTTACAGTAGTTGAACCATCAATATGTATGTATGATGTGTCAGTACTCTGACAAACTCATCCAATTGGACAGAAAGAGGAGAAAAAGAGGAGATCAAATACAAGCAAGCAGAATGCAGTTCCTTGATGAATTGGAGGGTCAGTGACAGTTTTGGGAAAGCTGTGACCCAATATCCCAAGGCACCAAGTCTAAGATAAAACTTGTAATGTAGTCATCTCTATAGGAGGGAAACATATAGACTTCAGTTGCCTGCAAGGATGCTGAAAAAAAAAAAAAAAAAAGAATGGTGGGAAATGATACTTGGATTTGATGAGTTACATATGTATCACTTTCCTGGGTTATTTTAAATTCCATCAAAGTACACAGAAGTTATATGATGCAAATGAGTACCAACAACCACATGGCATTAAAGTTCCTAAATGGTAGTGCTTAGTTACACTATGCTTTGGTATATAGAATTAGAATTTTTCATATCAGGTATAAAAAGACAAATTGTAATGTGGAAACACCAAACTAAGCAAATTAAACAGTCCAGATAGTTCAATCAAGTCTCACTAGCGAAAAAGGAAATAATTATGTATTTAAGGGGAGGTAAAGGGGTGTTTTTTCAGTAATACCTTATTTTTTGAAACCAGTAGGGGAGATGTAAAAGCAAGCCAGGGCTGAGTCTCTACGAAGAGCATCAGACAAATTCTAAAATATATTTTTACTCTTAACTACAATCTCAAAGACTTCTGAGGGACTTCTGAGCCAAGAGTATCTTAGTATCTCTTTCATAGGTGATAGATTTTTCTCAGTATATGCCCATGAGGTGTATAGCTAGGTCATATTGTACTCCTATTTTTAATTTTTGGAGAAACCTTTAGACTCATTTCACAATGCCTGTACTAGTTTTCACACCCATCAAGAGTGTGTAAGGGTTCTTCTTCCTACCTCATTGTTGCCAGTATTTTCTGTCAGAGTACTTGATGATAGCCATTCTGATTGGGAGATCTCAGCACAGTTTCAATTCATAGGTCTCCAGTGGCCAGGGAAGTTGAAAACATTTCAAAATGTTTACTTGCCATTGATGGTCCTTCTTTTGTGAACTTCCTGTTCATATCATTAGCATATTTTTGATTGACAGTTTTGTTTTTTTAATGTTTAACTTTTGCACATCTGTAAGTATTTTGCAATAACCTAGAAATGAAACCAGCCATCAACCGAAGAATGGATAGTAAAAATATGTGGAAATGTGGTACTTATACATAGTGGAATTTAATTCAATTGTAAAGCAAAAGAAATTAACATAAAAATAAATGTATCTGGAAGCTATTACTATAAGTGAGCTCAGGACAGAAAGTGCATGTTATCTCTCATGCGTATTATAACTTATAATATGTGTCTGTAAGTATATAAAGGGGGACAAATATGAGTAAAGCATGAAAAATAGAAGGATGACCATGAGGGAGTAAAAATAGGGGCCAAGGGAGGTGGAAGAACCTCAAAGGACACATGGACATGGAATTAGGCAAGAGGCTGGTGAAAGGCTGCAAAGGGTACCCAGAGGATTCAAGTATGAGAGGGAAGCTCAGGCTACTAAAGCACATTTTGTTCAAAAACATCATAATGACATTTAATATATTCAAGATACATTTTACAAATGAAAAATAAAATAATTCAAGAAATCTCTACTGCAGATATTAACTAAATATTAGGAAGCAACAGCTGGAGGGAGCTCCGATTGTTCCACAAATTCCCATATTCCTTGCCCGACCAAAAGCAAAACTAATGGAGCTAGAGAATGAAATTTCCATGAACAAATTCTGCTTATTTCTATTGCTCCTTAAAACTCATTTTCTATTTCTGTAAACGAATATCATTATACTTTGTTTTCTTTTTTTTCTAATTTAGACCTGGAAATATTTTGTCCATTTTACTAGATTTTTCTAAATATAGATCCCTTTCCTTATAGGAGCAATGCACATATGTGCTCTGCTTCTTAATGTGTCCATGATTCCAGTATTAGTCAAGGTTTGTTAGAGCAATAGTACATAAACATAAAAGGGTATATATCAGAGTGCCTTACAGGTTGAAGCCCAGCTAGCCCACCAATGGCTGCCCACCAATGGAAAGTCCTAGATTCCAGTGGTTGTTCAGTCCATGAGGCTGAAAGTTTAAGCTGGTCTTCAGTATACACTGGAATCCAAAAGAACAAGGTTCTAATGCCAGTGATGGTATGGACTTGCCAGAGATCACCAAGGCAAAAAGGTAAAGATTGAAAGCTTCCTTCTTCTTTTTGTACACTGCCAGTGGGAGATGGCATCTTAAATGTGTCACTCCCACCTCCAAAAAATCTGGATTAAAAGTGGGTCTTCAAACTTCAAATTATTTAATTAAGAAAAATTCCTAACAGATGTATGAAAGCACTTGCTTGAGTTTTAGTCGACTTCATATGTAGTCATGTTCACAACAGAATTGCCATCACAGCACTCCTTCAATTCATCTTTCATCACCATCAAGTACAATGTGATAGGAAGACGTCTTTGTCAAGGTGCTTTATATAGGACATCTGCACATGGAATAGACTATAGATGGGAAGAGTAATTTAGTACAAGTCCCAGGCCTCTCAGAAAGCAACTCTCATTCGGTGACTGAAAACCTAGAGTTCTTGTGTCAAGAACCTGGCTTTAGTCCTGGAGACCAAGGAATAGAGTTCGTTAATTACTGTTCTCCAGTGCAGTAAAACTTTCTGATTTTTGGATGAGAAGCACTTCAGATTTTTGTTTGTTTGTTTTGTTTTCATTTCCCTTTTTGTTTTTGAAGGGACCTCTAGTGTGTCTGTGCACTCACACTGAGGTTATAGCAGCATCAAATAAGTTCCTTCAGAGTCATAGCTAACCTCTTCTCAGAAATTTTCATTAGATGTACTCCTTAACTTAATGTCATAGAGATATTACTTTCTCTCCTCTTTATACTTTGTAGTATGCTGAGTGTTTTAATAATATCTATGTAAATTTTTCTTTATGTGCTAAGCTTTCATTAAACATCATGTTTTTAAAATATATTTTATTAATTTATTCATATTACATCTCAACTGTTATCCCATCCCTTGTATCCTCCCGTTCCACTCTCCCTCCCATTTTCCCCTTACTCCCCTCCTGTATGACTGTGACTGAGGGGGACCTCCTCCCCCTGTGTATGATCATAGGATAGCAAGTCTCTTCTTGGTAGCCTCCTATCCTTCCCCTGAGTGCCACCAGTTCTCCCAATCCAGGGGACCAGTTTTTATTAAGTATTTTTTCTTTTTTTACATACACATTTATATTATTACACATATATACATTAAAATATTGACAGCAAGAAGAACCATGACATAATCAGGAATTATATAAATGTTACATTCTTAGTGTTTTGGCTATTTGTATTTGACAGCCTTGAAGAAAACAGCTTTCCTATCTTGATGCATCTAAAATTCTGCACATCAGTCAGTATCTATCATATCTCATCATCATCAACTTAAAACATCTATCTAGACCTAAAAACATCTTAACCACTAAACAACTAAGCTTAAGTGTTAAACTAAACTATCTGGCCTTCAACCCCATCAGAGAAAGAATAAAGTTGATTACCTAAGTATAGTGGGAGTACAGGTTAGTAGCTTTCCAATTAAGATGACTGTGACATTTTGCTATTGCAGGCTGTTTAGGATAAATAAGTTATACAAGTTATTTTTTTGTAGATCAGATCATGGTCATATCAATTACTACTCTACTTTTATCACAAGAATATACATCTTGGTTGCAACAGATAGATAGGATTCTACAGAAGGATAAGGTAAAATATTGGACAAGGTCTTAAAAAACCTCAGAGACATACAGAATATGGCATTTAAAATGTTCTTATTATTTTAAAGATTCAATTACAATGAGACAGGTTAACTCCTGGCAACACCCTGCCTACCTCAAAGAGCATGATCAGCATCAAAGAACCTCCTTATGGAGATGGTTTCAAATGTGGCAAACAAGCCACTCAGGAAAATGTCCTCATTTCTACCACAGACAGAATTCTTCCTAAAAAAGGGCAAGCTCAGTAGCAGGCAGAGTAAATGGCCAAATTATGCCAAGACAGGGTAAGCAAGTCCTCAATAGTTCCACCCTCACAAAGATCATGTTCTTAAGTGTGTCTAGATGTATTTGCATGAGTGTGTGAAAAGGCATATATGATTTTGTTTAATTTTGGTTCTACGCCTATGCTAGGAAGTGGGGCTATGATAAGAGATAACACCACCCACTAATACCATACCTGTCATTTCTACTACTAAGGAAACTGATGGAATAAAAACCAATTTGAAGTTGGCCTCAGCTACATAGGAAACCCCTGTCACACTTTCTCCTCTGTGTGTGCCTTTAACTTTTGGTATAATGACTGGTGCATCATTGATTAGGGCAAATTAGGTTCTCATCAAAACTTCATCAGCCTCACATTGAGTTCTTAGAATATCTGAGGGCACATGCATATTTCTCCCCTAATGACATGAGTCTGTAGATTTGTACTTCTAAATAAATACCAGAACACAGGGATGCAGAGGTGGGCAGATCTCTGGGTTCAAGGACAGCTTTGTCTGCCAAGTGAGTCCAGGACAGCCAGGACTTCACAGATAAACCCTATTTAGACCTCCCCCCACAAAATACTCAAAAACATAATTGATGCTTTAATTGAGACTGCATCAACAGCATAAACAGTTTATAAATACCTGACCTATGTCTTTTTTCCATCACATTGCCTCTATATTAAACATCTTTATCATAGGTGGATGACCTTTCATTGAGTGGAATTTTCTAGACTCTATGAACACAGTTGATTTTTAGAAAATTATTTCAAGTGTGTGGATTTATCATTGTTATAATTCACAAAGGTACAAGATGTTGTTAAATTCAATGATCCAACAGTATTATGTAGCTATGTTGTGAGGAAAATGGCATAGTTCATTCCTTTAGATATTTAAAATAAAATTAATATGTATATACCAATAATTCCTCATGACATGTTTAATATTTTTGCTACATTCTTACACCTTCCCTAAAATCTGTTATATAGTCCACCAATAAAAATTAAGATTTCTATTTGTTTTCCAATACTTATACTTCATTTTTTTTTCTGTTCCTGGTGCATTGACAAGGGTATGGATTAGGTATTTCTTATGTGTACCAGCAATTTTTTTGTGAGATGTACTCTTGTTTTTAGCTAGTCTTTTCTATTAACTGTGTTTTTCTTGGCATGTTTTCTAATAACTATAAATTTCTATTGCATACACTTTTTGTGCTTTCATAAAGTGCCCTAGTTCTCAGAGGTTACAAAGAGTTATTATGTTTTCATTACAAATGTTTAAAGAGAGGTCTAGTTGAATATTAAACATTGAAATGAATTTATATTGGATTATGTTATTGAATGGACTAAGATAATTAGTTTTTATACATAAAGTCATCCGTTTTAGATTACTTATACCTTCTGTGTTTTACTTTTTTCTCTCTGATGAAAGTTATTGGGGCATAACTAATATTGTAAACAAGACTTCCTTGTAGCTTGTGGAGTTGAGTGACTTTTTACAGGAAATGGATAATAGTAACATTTTTATGATTGGTGTTGTAGTTTCCTACAGTCAGTTACACAGCATTTGTCGTGAGCTTTGACTGTTCCTCTGGCCTTTTTTTGACTGGAAATGATGGTGTCTAGCGTGACTTTTAAATATATACATGCTGCATCTAAGGTCTATCTTACTTCCCATACCCTCTCATGGTTTAAAAATAAACTTCTATACTCATCACAAAAATTCAGAAGTTCTTTGCTACCTCAATTCAGCAATAACATATTCAAAGTTAAATAATAAGTCCTGTGCTGATTCTTAAGAAAGTCTATGTTTGGAGAGATGGTTCAGAATTTAAGACCATTTTTTTTTAAATTTCAGAGAACCTGTGTTTCATTCACAGCACACATGTTAAGGGATTGAAACCCACCTGCAACTTTAGATCATGTGTACTTGATGCCTTCTTTTATCCTCTATGAGCACCAGCACAAATGTGGCACACATGTGTACAGAAACACACAAATATGCATAAATAAGACTTACATAAAATGATATATTTAATATATTTTCCTAAAATATTTAGATATAGGGTTTATCTTAAAATATTACACATATTGTTATGGGAGTAGAGAATTGGAACTAATTCCATAACCAAGTTGTCATTTTTAAAAATAATACTAAAAGACACATAAAACAACTCGGAGGCTTGATAGCTTTGAGACCCACAAGATAGAAGGGGATACCCACTTGACATAAACTAACAAAATCTGGGAAGAGGGAACCTTAAATAAGGAATGGTTTTCATTGGCATGGTATGGTGGGCATACCAGTTGGATGTTTTCTTGATAGATGATTGATGTAAGAGGATCCATCCCACTGTAAACAATGCTATCCATGGGCAAGTGTACCTGGATTGCATTACAAGGCAAGCTGGGCAAGTTATGGAGGACAAGTCACTGAGCAGATCTTTCATCCATTGTCTCTACTTGGCTTACTGCTCCCATGTTCTTCCTAGAGTTCCTACCTTTCCTTCTCTTAATAAGGGATTTTATCCTATAAATGTAATTAACTATTTTCTCCTCAAGTCACTTTTGATCAGCTTTGTTTTTTTCACAGTAGTAGAAAGCAAACTGGGGTAAGTCCTAATTGATCATGACATTTATAAATGTAATGGTGTTTTTGACCAAGTATGTTATATGTAATTTTACCTATTTATTAAGTAAGATATGATGAAAATTTTACTTTTGATTTAGCCAATATAGTTAATGAAATAGGTGAAATGACACTGGAAAACGTCTTTGTTTTAGGTTGAATTAGGCCTAGCAAAGCTATGCTCAAGTCGTTAAATCTAATTACTTAAATGCAAACTTTTAGGGGATAAAAAGTATTGTTTTTCCATATCTATGAAAATGAAGTTGAACCCATCTAATATGATGGGTATCCATATGAGAGGAGAAGAAACCTAATACACACACAGAAGTCTCAATGGAAGTATAAACATATTTTTTTGTTTCTTTTATAATTTAATGATCTTACATCTTTATAAAATATTTATCATTTCTATAACATTGGCCCCTGATTACTGAGTAATTTGTATATCTTATTAAATTATCTGTTCTGCAACAAATAGAAAGCAAGAGACTAATTTTGGCACTTTAACTAGAAAATCTCCCCAGCCCCAAGTCCCATATCTCTTTGAACATATATTTTGTCAATCATCAGCCAATACTGTCACTAGGCTACATTTACTAACAGGATGCATTGCCATTCCTTTCCAGCCTTATTGTTTAGGCTCTTTAATTTTTAATAAGGATTCATCTCAAAATGCTTATCACTTTTCTAGCTTTGCAACTACTTCCTCATTCTTTGGTTCCAAAGTTATTTTCACATTCTCATTTTTTAATAGTGTACTATATCACTCTAAGTGCCAAAATAAAAATTTAAGTATCTACTGCATCAAACAAAATGATCTCCAAATTTATGTTGAGGTAACATGAAGTATTTGCCTGGCCATTCATCTTGGTTACTTGATCTCCCTTTAGCATACCTCACATCCTCAGCATTTAGAACCCTCTTTCCCCCAGGAAGACTCATCCATGAGAGTGATCCTGATCCTAAAAGTGGCATGCCACCCTTTATGCTGTGCAGAGCACAGAGCAATGCTAGAACAGGGTGGGGAAGACTATATATTGATGTGAATACCTAGGTATGGGATTGCTCTCCGTCTAGCAGCCATAGCTAAGTGACTTTCTACCTACACAAAAAGGAGTGAGTTTTTCCGTAGTACATATAGTAGGCTTGAATTCCATGGAGTTATCATTTGGAACTGTCATATTGGGATTTATTATATCATAGGAATTTTTATAGTTTTACTGTTCAGGTCACACTAATAATCCAACCCAGCAGACAACTAATTTTAAAATTGCATCATTATAATATTCACCTATAATAAATTCTCATTATTTTGACACTTGAGGGCAATATTATAATGAAGCTCATTTTTATAAGTGGCTTCTTCTTAGTCTTGGTATCAAATGAAGCAGAAATAGGAATGTGATGCTCATTTGGATTAATAGTCAGCAAGGTTGTTTCAATTAGAGTAACCCAAGTACTAGTAAGCTGACTGAACTGCTGGAAGAGTTCTTTTAAACTACTGACCAGGTCTCACCAGACTCAGCAGGCAACATGTAATTTGATTACCTCCTAATGTGTTCCAGCATTTGGGGACTCTATAAACCAATTTTAACTGGGCTTCGAGACACCACTTCTGTAAAATAGACTGACATATAGTTAATTCTTTAATGCATTTCATTAAGAAAAAATGTTTACTTTCCTCTCTGTAAACAATCCTCTTGTTAGTGTGGGTGGGACACATCACCCAAGAATGCAATTGAACTCAATAAAACCGAATAATGTAATGACAGGTATTGATAGAAACTCAACAGATTCTAGTCCAAAATATACTTCCCTATTAGAGGTGCTATAAACCATCCTTGGGTTTAGCCATCGTGGCAGAAAATTTAAAAGGAAAGGACACATTTGCAGCAGGGTAATTAGAGGAGTATCACACCAGCCATCAGTAGTAGAGGAGGTGTCACTTCTGTGTTAACATCTATTTTCAGTTATTTATGTCCTGACTTGTATTTATTTCTTCTTCCTTGTTTTCTTTCTTTACATGAGAATTCACACGCAAACCAGGAGTCTGAGCACTTCAACACTCTTAGAATGATCACATTAGGGTGCACTTAGCTTAATCCTGCTAATATCAGATTTCCCTGAAAGACATCCCCAGCCTTTTGGCATTGTGATACCACGCTGTATACACGGTCATACTCTGGGACCATGCATTCAAATTACAAAGTAAAACAAAAATATAAAATAAGCTCTCATAGCATTTAAGTTTATTTGATGGTGTTGGATCACATTCAAAGCTGTCCTTGACTGCATATAAACATACTTGACCCACAGGCTACATGTAAACACACAGGCTAGGTTCATATTCACAGGTAACTGATTTTTCTCTGGGAATTGATTTCTACTCCAATCTTTGAAGTGTTAGAACTCATTGTCTTCTAGGAGTATGTCCTCTACAAGTTATCTTTTGAATTAGGAGGTTTTATTTTTCTAAGCTCACATATCTGTTTGAGGTCTCCACATGTTGACATGATGCTTATAGTAGTCCTTATTGCTTTTTCCCCAGGAAATCATTTAACGGTTACTCTTAGGCCCGTTTGTATTCTTATCGGCTATGCATTATTTGCTTATGCTAAGATTACTACCAATTTTTCTCTGATGGACCTTCATGAATATTCCTTACATGCATGGTATATGTTCACTTATAAATGGATATTAGTCCAGCATAGATGTCCTCTGAGAAACTCGACTCAGTGAGGGAATCAGGACAGATACCGGGACATGCAGCAGGACTCTGGGTGAAAAGCTGAGAATTGTATGCAAGAGTTGAGGGATGGAGAGATGAGGGGGTGGAGACTGTCAGGAACTCAACAAGGAGACACCAAGGCTGGAGGATCTGGAACCAGTGGGGCCCGTACAAACTGATGCACCAACCAAAGACATGGAAAGCAGAGCACCTAGACCTCCTGTTCAGATGTGGCCAATGTACAGCTCATTCTCCACATGGGGAGGGGAAAGGGTTTGAAGTTGCCTCTGACAAAAACTCTGGGGCCCTCGGTTTAATCACTGCCCTTTAGGGGAGAGGTCCTGTCAGAACTACCCAGATGAAACCTGATAGGCTGTGGTCAGATGGTGGCAGAGGAGGCGCCCACCTGTCAGTGGTCATGGGGAGAGGAATAGAATGGAAAAGCGAGAAAGAGTGAAAAAAGGAAGATAAGCGGGAGGAGATTACAATCAGGACGTAATGTGAATAAGTCATAATAATAATTTAAAAATCTAAAAAGAAAAGTGCTATGAATTCCTTAATATCCAGAGTCTTGCTTTCCACTGATATAGAAGGGTTTCCTCAAGCAAATTAAATAAATAAGTAATATTTTGCAATAATAAACTTTTTGGCTCACAATGACACAGATAAATAAAGAAAAGCAGTTTTATGAGATGTATATCAGTATAAAACAAGTGAGAACAAGAGCTGATTTAAGCAATCATAAAATTACCAATCAAATATAGTCAAACTAAGAATGTTTGAATGAGAGACAGGAGAGGAGATCTTTTTAATTTAAATGTGTAAGATGATATGGGCAAAAATAGTCCTCACACATGTTCATTGAAGCTGACATTATGGTGAAATGTTCTTCTTGACTGGTGGGAATAATTTTTAGGTTTATTAAGAGTTAGTATTATGTTTAATTTTTAAGAAACTATAAATATATATTTGTCTACATGAGTTTATGTGCACCATGTGTGTACAAGTGACCGTGGGGTCAGAAGAACACACCATTTCTCCTGGAACTGAAGTTACTGGCACCAAAAGAGGGTGCCGAAAACTGAACTCCGGTCCTCTTCAAAAGCAGTAAGTGTTCCTAAACACTAAGCCTTCTCTCCAGCCCTTGCCTCAGCTCTTAAGTAGTTTCCAGAATTATTTCCTTCTCACTTGATCATGCCTTTTAGACTATGGTTTCTCTTCTGTTGCCCCACATCGCACAAAGGAAAATTCTGTCCTGTTGCTTTTCTCCTCCTTGTAGCCATTTCTTAAATGCCAAAATATAAATGTGAGAATTGCGACAGCAATTCGCATTTATTATTGCATATATGTGTAATAATATAAATGTATATTTAAAAATATGTAATAAAAAACAAATTCCAGAAAATAGAGCTTGTTGGTTGCTCAGCAGCCATTCTGACAATATTTTGGGCACAAAATATAGTTTTAAGCAGTGGTGTGCTCACCATCTTTGCTAATATAACTGGTAGCTTTGCTACACTGGCAATAGCAATGGTGACCAAAGTCATACTATGGTGGTGTGGAAGTTCTAGAAGCTTTCTCTGTGGGTTATTATTCTAATATGCATTTTCAGCATTCATAATCATGCTGTCATTGCAATGTTCTTTTTGGGTACAATTTTTTATAGCATGAGAATATTTATGGAAAGTTTATTTTCCCAGATATCCTAGAGTTTGAATATAGTAAATAAAACTTAATGTATATTTCCATTGCTTTGTTTGGTGCTTTAAAAATTTTTACTCTGTTTGAAAAATTTTTAATATTGGTAAAAGAGAATAATACTTGCAAGCTGCCATAAAAATTCATGGCTGTTCATGTAGTCCATCTCAATGTGGTGAGACTAATTTGTCAGTGAGCTCTGAAAACACAGATTCTTGTGTGCTCAGTTTCTCTGGAAATTATAGTACTGACATAAGTCTCCGGAGTTTCACCAAATAGAAATGCATTTGATAAGCATCAAATACTAACACCCTTTTGAAAGTGATTGTGTAGTTTTGAAAGGAAAAATGCTTGCATATGAAAAATAAATACTTTAATTAAATTATCTCTAGAGAGAATTATATATGATTATTTCTCTCATTTCTGAGCATTTTTTCTATTTCCTGATTTTATTTGTCAAAATGCACAGAATCTCTGTGTCTCTCTCTCTCTTTCTCTCTCTCTCTCTTTGTGTGTGTGTGTATGTGTGTGTTTGTGTGTGTGTGTGTGTGTGTGTGTGTGTGTGTGTGTGAGAGAGAGAGAGAGAGAGAGAGAGAGAGAGAGAGAGAGAGACAGACAGACAGACAGACAGAAAGACAGACAGAGACAGACAGACAGACAGAGATACACACAAATGACAAAAGTAGATAGAAGGCACACTGACTAAACCTTTAGACAACTGAAAACTAACACAGTACTGGATTTTTTTTTCCTTCAGTTTCAGAATACTATAACCGCAATCTTAAGTAAGCCAGAACACCAGAAGTGTCACAGTCAATGAAGCCTGAATAAAACCATTGTCTTTCTGGTTAAAGAATGAATGAACGACACAGATAAACAAGAATGTCATGACGGTGCCTTACTGTAGCTAAGCCCACTGACAAGACTGAAGTTTCTGCACAGTAGCAAAAGGCTCTCGACTCACTGCCTCATTCCCTTTAATATGCTATGGAGAGTCTCTGGTGTCCAGTCTGTGTGACTTCAAGTCAAAAGAAAAAGAATCTGATGGCATCTTCTCTGCTACGTACTAAGTCAGACTTTGTTACTCTGAACAAAATACCTGAGATGACAAACCCTATGTGCCCACATTTTGGGGGAATTTTACTTCTTTGTTTTTTAGTCTGTTAGTTCAGGGCCTGTTGTGAAGCAGAACGCCATAGCTGCTGGCACACAGGGTGAGAATTACTCACTTTATGGTGAGTCTGAAACAAGGAAATGGAAAGGGAAAGGCAGAGATAAGATAGCCTGAAGGAGCTGCCCCTGCTGACCTACTTACTCCAGCAAATGTAATGCTACTAAGGATCTCAGAACTTTCCAAATCAGTGCCACCAGCTGGGGACCAAACACTTGATACATACGATTGATTGTCAGTGCCATTGGACATTCAAGTCATAAATGGCACCGGCTGCCTTCTCTCACTGGTTGTCTGTAGAGATCACATATATGGTACCCAAATATTACCCAAATATTTGATCCAAGTGCCAGCCTTGTGAAAAATTAGTCCCTTCAAAACTCATTCTTAGGATCGAAGAAATCACTACTACCAGGATATCCTGAAAAAGACAAGGAGAAGAGCCAGAAGACCCTCCTTCCGGTCAGCATATTCAGCGTAAACCCAAACTCCCTTCCATGCCATCCAGCAATAACAACGTCCTGACTATCTAGGTACCAAATAGACAGGATCAGTTAGGTGTGGTACCCTTTTTCTGGATTGGAATGTTGTCACATGACAGTTGCTAACAAAAAATGTAAATAGATCAAAGTGTAATAATAAATATGAAAACTATAATTTCAAAAGAAAGATAAATTTCATATTAAAAATTGGAAAAAATGTTCCTGTAGGTTTCCAGAGGGTCCTAGAAACCTCCAAGAACATGATGACAGGTAGATCTGGGCCCAGATATCCTGCTCAAACTATGGCACCAGCTAAGGACAATGCATGCAGTAGACTTTGAACCCCTACCCAGATCTAGCCTATGGACAGGACATTCAGTTGAGTGGAGAGTGGGGACTGACTTTCACACGAACTCTGGTGCCCCATATTTGACCACGTCCCCTGGATGGGCAGGCCTGGTGGCACTCAGAGGAAGGACAGCAGGCTACCAAGAAGAGACTTGATACCCTATGAGCATATACAATAGGAAGAGGTCCCCCTCAGTCACAGTCATAGGGGAGATGAGTAAGGGGAAAATGGGAGTGAGGAAGGAATGGCAGGATACAAGGAATGGGATAACAACTGAGATGTAACATGAATAAATTAATAAAATATATTTAAAACTGGAAAAGAAACTCCAAGAGGACAAAAATGTCGGGCAGTTATCATAACATTGCTTCACAGGAATGGAGAATATGCCCAAAATGTGCTAAGGATGGAAAAGTTCAAATAGAGCAAGATACATTCATAAAAGAAATGGAGAAACATGAAGACTAAGGACACGTTAGAATTAAAAACACTAAAACTAAATTTAAAAATTATAGTAAAAATCCAAGTACAGATGAACTAAAAATAAAATGGATAAAGGGGAAAATACCAGAAAGGCTGGGATGGGAAGGCTGACTCTACTCATCAAAACATATTAATAACAGGCTGAAAAAAGTAATAACTTTAAAAAGCAAGCAAATAAACAAATAGCAATAACTACAAAACCAATGCCACAGGAACCTTTGGGACTGTAAAAGAAAATCTCATATTGAGGTTGTCCTTTTCTTAGAAAGACTGGGAGAAGATGGTGATATATACACTTATTGAAAGAAATGATATATGAAAAATTTCCAAATTAGTCCAAAGATGTATTTATGGCAAATTCTGAATAAATAATAAAGAGAAAAAATTCAAAGTTAAGATATCCTTATTGAGCTCTATCATAGGAATCTATTGAAAAAGGAGAAAATAAATTCAAATCAGCTGAAAGAATAGCACTTTCCTTATTAAAAAAAAAAAAAAGGAACCAGATATTAAAGGCAAATTCCCACATATTTTGTTAGTGGAACAAAGTAATCTTTCATATGTAAGATAAATTTATCTATTTGAGGACACCGGTGTCTTTGGCCTCAGATTGAGAACGTCAAGAAATAGAAATGATATACTCTCTTCTCAGAGGACATTGCTATGCTTTGGCAAACCCTCCCATACACACACCCCATCTCCATCCTACCACCCCCCCCCCAGAAGCCCAAGTGCCAAAGGCATGGTCCCCATTCTAGAGCAGTTGTAAGTACTGATGTAAGCTTTAATAGATGTAGGGATCTTGTCAATATAGTATTCGTTTGAAAAAGTTACTGATACTCCAACCTTATAGTTCTCTTTCTCTCCTAGCCATGAATTGAATATGCTTCCACTGTGATGCCATTGTAAAGGTCTTTTTCTGTTGTGGTGGTTGGTTGGTTGGTTGGTTGGGTTTAACAAAAGCAAAAACCAGTGGGTCATATCTACCACAGACTAAACCCTGGAAAACCATGAACTAAAATAGATATTTCTTCCCTTTCATTTGACTGCCTCAATCATTTCTTTTAAAGCTAACACAGAGAGCAGTTAATATAGGAACTGACCCTACTATAATAGAAAATAAGGCTAAAGTTTGTACTTTACACTCAAGTGCTATACAAAGAGAGGGAGGTCAGAAAGACAATAGAATTTGGACAGAATGTTGAAAGGTGCGGTAGGCTTGGACTGGTAATGCAGAGGAAAGCTAGGACAAAAGGGGCTAACTGGGAAGGATAAAACCTGCCTGAGTCTTGAAGTGTTTATTCATTGCTTCAGCTGGTGTAGGACTTACCATAAATTGAATGATTCTGAATAATGTTTTCCCAGAGTTACATAGCTTAGAGCTCTGAAACCAGCATGTGAATGGGAAATCAGATTGCCATTCCTGGAAGTCTCTATTGATTCTCTGAGGTCTTTCCTTGGATCTATAGCTTCTATGTTAGTCACATAAACTCTCATTTATGCCTCTGTTGCCAAGAATCCCTATTCCTTCTCTTTTATTCTGCATCCTCTTAAAAGTAAACATTACATGAAAGTCTTTCCTATTCCATAATTTTCTCACTCAGCCAGATTTCATCTTCAAAAATTCCATATGCAGCAAGCCACACTGACAGATACTGGGGTTTAGAATGTCTTTCAAACAGCGGGTGCATTCTTCATCAAGAAGTGTAACTAATACTTTATGAAGTTTTGGACTTTAAGATATCTCAGAATGTAAAAATCATTTTGATTTATATAGACATACTGTATAAATTCGTTTTTAAAATATATCTCATATAAATTTGAATTATACAAGAACATTGAAACCCAGGGACTGGCTATTATATTATATATCTTCTCTCCTAAAGACTAGAAACATGTAGATAAGAAATTGTAGTAAATGTGTTGATAGAAAAATTTGAGCAAATATTGGTCAATAAAAATCAAGTTAATTTGGCGACCAAACGATCATACTAACTCTTCTCTATTTGCTGGAAGACTGAACTGTCATGCCAAAACTTGCCATTCCTATTATAGGGGCAGTGTAACCTACACAGTAACAGTGTTGTGTGCTTTGCATCAAATAGTATGTTGAACATTCACTGTGAACTAGCTTGCCAAAATATCCTCTTTTAGACTGGTTCCAATTATTAAAAACAAAACAAAACAACAACAATAAAACAAAAAATGACAAGAACAAAAACATCCCCAGTAAAGGGTGGAGCTATAATCTCAACCCAAGTCCACCAGAGTTAAGATCTAGGTTCATAAACAGTCTGGATCAGGAGACTGAAAAATTGTGGCAATGTAGCATCAGTGTGTTTATTATGTACATTAAATTTTAGTTTTGGATTGGCTGTCACCATCACGGTAGGCTGTTGTCTACGTACAAGCTTACAAAGTTCAACTTGAGGTATGCACTGAGAGCTACGTGAGAGTTCTGAAGTTTGAACTCAACCAGTTTGCAAATCAATTGTTCTAAAGATTAGAGGGGTTCAATATGTTGTGTGTAAATTGTGTATTGAGACCTGGGATTGATGAGGGTGAATTGATTGTAATCTCTGCTGAGCTAAACAAATCATGCCAACTCTTAAAATATGCAATCTGTTGTATCTGATAAAGTCACATGGAGAAAAATGCCTGGATTAATCTTAGTTTGAGCTTTACAGTGCTATTGTTATCTAGGTAAGCTATTCGCTCAGCCGTTGATTCTTTCTTATTTTAATCTGTGACTAAGCATACCATGTCATATGTATGTATAGGACTCTACTCGCATCACGTATCTGTTTTTCAATTTAAGCATTTCAAACATGAGTAAACTGTATTTGTGTCAAAGTTACCCCCTTCCTCTAACTGCTGTGTCCCTCACCCTCAGAATATAAAAGCATAAGACATTAAACTGTATACTTACTACAAAACACAAACAGTGACCTGTTTAAAATAACAGAAGGACCAGCAAAATCTGGACTTCTTAGCACATCATTTTACACTGGACACCTTTCCCACTAGCTAACCTCTTAGGCAAAAATGACTATATGTCAGGTCAATGACAAAACCTTTTACTGCTGATTTTTATGGGCTCAATGTTTTGTAATAAAAGGGCCTGCGCTGAACAGTAGCCAGTAGCAGAGCTTGGAGCCAAACACTTTCTGTTATTTATATTCACACTTGTTCATTCTCCAGAGAAGGTCAGCATATTCCTTGCAAACTTGTGTTCTGTTTTCAAGTGTAAAACTTCCGTGACAGGAAACACATCAGGGCTTTCTGTCAGCAGATAACTTTTTACCTCCTCTCTGAGGAGCTCCCATTCAGAAAAAAAAAAAAGGAATATAGCCAAGAGCATTACCAGAGCTGTTGGGATGTGCACTAGGGCATTCTGAAGAGTCATGCTTAATGCCTTTCTCTAATGTGAGGCAATGTGTGCAGAATGCCTATAGCATGTTAATAACATTGCTTGTGTCACTGCAGCCCACAGAGCTGAATCACATGAGGATGAAGCTACAGTTTAGGGGCTGAAAGGGAAAAGTAAAAACAACAAAAAAGTCACATTCAAATCACTTGTTACTACAGGCTGCTAAGGGATTGGATTAAAGTAAATAGCAAGTAGTTAAAGTTCAAAAAAAAAAAAATGGTATGAGTAGACGATTATGCAACTCAAGTAATGGGAATGTAAGAGTCTAAGAAAATTAATGTATTTTCCTTCTTTTTTATTGATTTAGTTATTTATTTACTTAGCATCATGATCCCAGCTTCCTCCTTCCTCCCAGGTCCTCCCTCTCACTTCTCCTCCCCCCATCAACCCCTACTTTCCTTCTCCTCAGAAAAGGGGAAGCTTCCCGTGGGTATCAAGCAGCCTTGACATATCAAGTTGCAGTAAGATTAGGTGCATTTTCTTTTATTGAGGCTAGACAAAACAGCCCAGTTAGGAGAAAGGAATAGAACTGGCTTGTTGTAGAATATATACTTAAATAATATTCTTGAATATTTCTTAAGCACCATTAAACATTAAGTAGTCTGGGATGGGGATTTTACACCTCTGTATGTGTTGATGTGTGGCAGAAAAGTTTTCACATTTCTTATGTGCACATAAAGTAACATCTGAGATTGAGATCAGCTATAAATTTTCTTTTCTGTTTGTGGCATTGCTCTTAATACATTTAGTTTCAAGCAAGTTTCTTGGCTTTCAATAGATGTAAACTATGTATTTAGACAATACACAGACATGATGAGGAGAACCAAACCAGAACTTAGGTTTACTTAATGTAGAATATAAAGACATTGATGCCATAGTGTTACAAAGGTGTACCTTGATCCTGTCAAGGATAAGCATGTATGTGAAGAATTAGAATTATATAAGAATAGGCTAAATATTTTCTATGTTTTAAACAAATTCCAGTATATCACAAACATAACAAAGTTTCTGACTACCTCTATCTGTGAACAAAAAACACATTAAAATTCTGATATGCATCCTGTAGCCTGGTGGTGGCACATGCCTTCAGTGCCAACACCTGAGACACAGAAGCAGGCGAATATCCAAATTTGAGTCCAGACTGCTCTACATAGTGAGTACCAGGACAGGTAGGGTTACACAGAAAAACTCTGTCTCAAAAAAAAAAAAAAAAAAAAAAAAAAAAAAAAAAAAAAAAAGTGCAGACAGTAAGTAGGAATAGTAAAATAGTAATTATACAAAATAGTGTTTTCCTGGATAATTGTTTCTTTGTTAAACTATTATGTTAGCCCTAACAATTATGGCATTGGTTTTGTTTATATTCATTAAAGTCTATTTTGGAATGACATTATGCCAACAGATTGTACACTTTCCAGATACTGATTCTCTAAGGTGTACTTTAACTTTCATAGGATGAAATCATCTTTTTCTATTATTTTTTATGAATGACTAATTATAGAAACTTCAAGGTTTAAAAAATGATTTATATAAGCAGATCATTCATGTATAATTAATTCTAGTAATTTGCATGAGTGTTTCAGGTCATTTTGCCATGATTAGCCATTGTTGGGGGTTTTCTACCCCATCAATTAAATTAATTGCTTTTCAAATAGGTGTAGATTGAATATTGATCCCTATTTTTTCAGCTCATTTACATAAGCAAATTATGCCTAATTGCCAGCTTACTACATCATTACACACTTACCATCAATTATACAAAAAATGTACTCTTGGAGACTAATGATTTCTTTGTGGTGTTTTGAAGGGCTTTTTAATTGTGTTGCTAGAAACAATATTGTCATTTAAAAATATTAAATATTATATTAAACTGATAACACAATTAATCATATTATTGGTTAGGATATGTTTCAGCTTCTTGCTAGACTGTCATTTATCTTATAATTTAAAGAACTCCTGAAAATTGTGCAAAGGAACCATTATATTTCTTAAAAATAGTGAACACATTGATTGCATATTTGTATACAAATATTGGATTATATCAATTTAAATAACTTTAGTGCAATCTCTTTCTTTCTTGCTTCTTGATACCTTGCTACCTGATAAAAATTCTCTGAGAACATCTGAGAAGTTAATATCTTTCACAAGTCACCAATACAGAGCACATTTTTTAAATCAAGACCTAAACCCAATTTATTTACCTATGCCCTATGCATTGTATTTTTATTGTCTTTTGTTATTTCAGTTTCCATGGTCACTATTTCTCTTACTGTGTCTATAACATATGGTGCCGTTGTCACGCATTAGCTCTTCATAAAGAATTCACATGAGACCAGAATTTATATGAACTGATTTGAGTACATGATAAGCCTTTTGTGTGTATCATGACTATTAGACATCCTACTATTATTTAAAGTCATATGCATATGGCCTTTTGGATGGTGCCCCCTCTTATAAGGCCTATTTTCTTTCCTTTATTTGCTGCACATAGCAAAGAAATTTATCTAAGACTGCTTCTCCACCTGAGGAGACAATAAGACATGAAGATCTTACAAGTGGTTCTTGATATAAAATACATACTAAGAACAGAATCCCCGGTGGACACTATGATGAATGATTGGGGAGTTCATATTGTACAAGTATCTGAGTCGCTACAGCTTTTGGCATTTCTATAGTCCACATTTCAGTTCCCTTTCAATAAAATTAATCTACCTTCTGAAGTCTTTACTCTTTGCATACATTTTTCACACATTTGTAATTTCCTTTTTTATTTTTTTCTTTTTCTTTTTTCTTTTTTCTTTTTATTAATTTATTCTTGTTACATATCAATGTTTATCCCATCCCTTTTATCCTCCCATTCCTCCCTCCACCCCCCCCCCCATTTTCCCATTATTCCCCTCCCCTATGACTGTTCCTGAGGGGGATTACCTCCCCCTATATATTCTCATAGGGTATCAAGTCTCTTCTTGGCTACCTGCTGTCCTTCCTCTGAGTGCCACCAGGTCTCCCCCTCCAGGGGACATGGTCAAATGTGAGGCACCATAGTACGTGAGAAAGTCATATCACACTCTCCACTCAACTGTGGAGAATATTCTGACCATTGGCTAGATCTGGGAAGGAGTTTAAAGTTTACCTCCTGTATTGTCCTTGGCTGGTGCCTTAGTTTGAGCGGGACCCCTGGGCCCAAATCTGCCTATCATATTGTTCTACTTGTAGGTTTCTAGGACCCTCTGTATCCTTTTATTTTGCTATTCTCCCATGTGTGCAAACTAGTACAGCCACTTTGGAAATCTATCTGGTGCTATCTCAGAAAACTGGGAATAGGGCTTCCTCAAGACCCAGCTATTCCACTCCTTGGAATATACCCAGAAGATGCTCCAGCACACAACAAGAAAATTTGCTCAACCATGTTCATAGCAGCCTTATTCATAATAGCCAGAACATGGAAACAGCCTAAGTGTCCCTCAGTAGAAGAGTGGATAAAGAAACTGTGGTACATATACACTATGGAATACTACTCAGCTATTAAAAACAAGGAATTCCCGAAATTTGTGGATAAATGGATTGAGCTAGAAATGATCATAATGAGTGAGTTAACCCGGAAGCAGAAAGAATCAGGTATATACTCACTTATATCTGCATACTAGCCCAAGGGGCATGTCCCACGAAAGCCTTCACTTTGTTATTTTCTGTGTTAACAAAATACTCTGAGGTCTATGAATTCCTTGTGTAGTTTGAGACCTTTTACCCTTATTGTACCTGGGTGCAATCACCTCTTAGGTCAGTTTTAAATGCTATTTAAAGCTTCTGTAGAAGAATGTGGTAGCATTTATTTAAGTCACAGAAACAAAATCACAGCATAGGTGAGCCTGTTTGTTTTCACTTTTATAGAATTTTAAGAATAAACCAAACAGAAAACTAAAAATTAAGTTAAAACACACACACGCATACATACACACACACACACACACACACACACACACACACACACACACGCACACATACACATGTCCTATTAAATACCCCATGAGAGGCCTAAGTTTTATTCTATTTTTAAAACCATGAATTGTACTACCTTATCTTTCTTTTTAATGTTTTTATTTTTTATTAATTTATTCTTGTTACATCTCAATGTTTATCCCATCCCTTGTGTCCTCCCATTCTTCCCTGCCCCCCATTTTCCCCTTATTCCCCACCCCTATGACTGTTCCTGTGGGGGATTTCCTCCCCCTGTATATTCTCATAGGGTATCAAGTCTCTTCTTGGCAACCTGCTGTCCTTCCTCTGAGTGCCACCAGGTCTCCCCCTCCAGGGGACATGGTCAAATGGGAGGCACCAGAGTACGTGAGAAAGTCATCTCCCACTCTCCACTTTAGGAAAAATATTGGAATAATTAAAATAATATCCCAAACTTGATTTTACCAAAAGGTTTAAAGTATGAATGTT
The DNA here is from genome assembly GCF_903995435.1 of Acomys russatus. NCBI lineage: Eukaryota > Metazoa > Chordata > Mammalia > Rodentia > Muridae > Acomys > Acomys russatus. The sequence continues at coordinate 32,277,798 of NC_067149.1, forward strand.
CTGTAATGCCTGAAAGGATTGCCACCCCACTCTTTAGCTCTGTGTAGCTAGGCCCATTGTGCACCAGGAGGGGCTGGGGGGGGGTGGAGTTTAACCAGGTGCCCGTGAGTGCGGTGCATAGTTGCTGATGAATGTGTTGGTGAAGGACAAAGAACGTACTGGGGACAAATTTGGGAGAAGGGGTATGTATGCGCCTAGGTAGGTGACCAGGGTCTCTGGGGCAAGGTCCGTGTGACTATATACCATCAGCCAGCACAACGGTGTTGAAAGATGCTTCATCTGGATACTTAGGTGCTGTAGGGCCCAGGGGTCAAAATCTTTATAAGGTCAGACAAGGACTGAAGCCTCATGACTGTAAGGGAAATGAATTCTGAATGATGAGAGAGTCACCTTTGGGGCTTCAGGTTGTGTGTATGTGTGTATGTGTGTATGTGTGTATGTGTGTGGAAGCAGGAGAGTGGTGGGGGTTTTAAGGGTGGTGGAGTCAACTCCTGCTGTCCTCATCTTAGAAGTTTCCAGGGTTCAATCTTCCTCCATAGACTCCAGGGTTGAACCCTTTCTCAGTAGCCCTGGGTCATTAAAGTCCCAAAGAAAGGAGTCCTGGCAATTCTATACATTGAGGTATCAGTGCTGAAGGTATTATAATGCAACTCGATAATATTCTAAATCTGCGGGTTTGCTTATTTGTTTGTTTATTTATTTATTTATTCATTGGTTTTGTTATTTTAGACCCTCAATGGTAGCAACAGTATAAATCCGACTTGTAGTTTAGATGAATCTCAAGTGGATTCACCTATTATCAGACTAATAAAATAAATTGACTCCGTTGAAAATGATTACATTCACACTTCCAGCACACCCAAGAATGCAAAGTGGTCATCTTGTGGAACGTGATAGCAGGAGTAATATGGTCTATTTGAGTCCATTGTTTTGTTTTTTGTTTGTTTGGTTGGTTTGGTTGGTTTGTTTGTTTGCTTCTTGGTTAATGTATCATAAATAGTGTTCTAAATATTGTAAATATTGTCTCAAGACCCTACTTTCTTAACTATAATTAAGACTGAAAAAAGGCATATGTTGCTCCTGAAACTCCTTGGTATATGTGAACTACACCAGGAGCAGTGCACATCCCAACCCACAGAGACTGTGAGGTACGACACAGCCTGCACAGGCCTGTGCCCAATGGGGTGCAAGAGCTAGGACGGGAAGTAGATACAATGTCCCATCCATAACACAAGAACTGGCCTCAATTGAGACTTGCTCACAAACTACATTTTAGTTTTCTTTAACAGAATCTCTCAAACAACTCTGTAAGGCCACACCCCAGGCTCTGCAGTAATGGCCAACACAAAACCACACAATGGATTTTTGGAGGTTACTTGACTCATAGTGCTTTGCCAGGGCTTTGTGTTTTTATGTGGATGTCTCTGCATCTATATGTGATTCTTGAGTTTTCCTTTGGCTCTCTATTTTCTGTTTCTTTGTTTTGTCCTATTCTAGTTTCTTTTTGTTTGTCTGTTTGCTTTTTAAAATTTATTCAGATTACATCTCAATTGTTATCCCCATGCTTGTATAATCTCATTCCTCCATCCCTCCCACTTTCACCCTATTCCCCTCCTATAGGTCAATGACCAAGGGGGATCACCTCCCCCACCATATAGTCACAGCCTATCAAGTGTCATCCTTTTAGCCTTTCTATTCTTTCCCTGAGTGCCACCAGGCCTCCCTACCAAGGGGAAGTGGTCGAATAAGGGGCACCTAGATATCTCTGTATCTGAAGGGAAGAAGGAAACAAAGAGTGTGGGTTTGGGTAGGTGGAGAAGTAGGGAGGGTCTAGAAAGAGTTGGAAGAGGGGAACCATAATCTAAATATGTGTATTAAAAATGTTTATTTCCAATTTAAAATAAAAATACTGTACTTCATAATAGTACCTCTGAGGAACAAAAAGAAAATGAGTCCTGCCATCCTTCCTCCACCTCCTTCCTCTCTATGTGTCTCATAACAGATTTCCAAGCAGATAGTAAGGGCAGCAACTGCTGTATGCACTATACCTGGGAAGTTTTGGAAGCTGGGTTTATAGATAGCTATGGCTTTGAGGAGTGCAGAAAGGGATGCTGTAGCTAAAGCAGGCTATGCAGTGCTTTGGAAGGTAGAGTTAATGAATCCTTTAGGTGTCACTTGCTATGATTATAGGAAGAAGGTAGACTTTCTATAATTAAATAACTAAAATCACTGGGAGACTTCAGGGTATACTGTCCCAAGATATGACACTTTATCGTCCAAGAAAATAACAGAAATTTCTCTCTCTCTCTCTCTCTCTCTCTCTCTCTCTCTCTCTCTCTCTCTCTCTCTCCCTTGCGCTCTCTCTCTCTCTCTCTGTTCATCTCTCTTTATGAATATATAGAGAGCATATACATACATGCAGACATACATACATACATACATGCATACATACATACATATGTGCATCTGTCTGCCTCTTTTTCTCCTGAAGTGCCTACCCTACCACTTTCAAAGGGAAGAAAATACTTTTTTTTTTTTAATACAAAAGCACAAAGAAGTGTCTAGTACTTGCAAAGTACCTTGCTTTTCACTGTCATCGTTGCTGAATCTGACTCTCTTTTGCCTGATCACAGTCTGTGACAAATGCCTACCTGTAATTAAAGCTAAGCATAAAATACACAGGTTGCCCAGTTTTGGAAATCAGTATTTCTTATGATCTTGAGTCACTGCACATTTATAGAGTTATGTGCCAATTACCATTACATTTAAGGACATGCCAAGACATAAACTGTGCTCCCAAGAAATGTTATAGGAGCTGCAAGTTCTTCTGTTGACTACTAGCATTGAACTACCATGATGTCTTACCAGAATATGTTACACTTCTCTTATGTCTGTTGTAATACTGATATAAATAATCACCTTTGGTTCAGTAAACACATAATGCATAAAATCATTAACCATATACAAAGCTTTATAATAGTAACATATCTATCGACTCATTTAGATGTTTACTACATCAAGGGTCCATCATTGTTCTTATAGATTCTTCTAACTGTAAGAAAGTTTACTGTCACACTGCATGCCATATTATAACAGCTGCTGCCTCATACATCCCATGCTTACACTCTGTGTTTGGCTTAGTCTCTAGTCTTGCTCATCATGAGTCTAAAAAACTGGTTGTTTCCTTTAACAACATGTGTTCTGGGGATCAAACTCAGGATACTAGGCTTGTCAGGACACCAGCCTCATCATGGGTATAGAAGGAATGGATTTTAATTTTTTTTGAAAATTTGTTATTAATTTATTCATATTACAACTCAATGGTTATCCCATCCCTTGTATCCTCCCATTCCTCCCTCCTCCCGCTTACTCCTCTCCCCTATGACTGTGACTGAGGGGGACTTCCTCCTCCTTTATATGCTCATAGGGTATCAAGTCTCTTCTTGGTAGCCTGCTATCCTTCCTCTGAGTGCCATCAGGTCTCCCCATCCAGGGGTTGTGGTCAAATATGAGGCACCAGAGTACGTGAGAAAGTCATATCCCACTCTCCACTCAACTGTGAAGAATGTCCTGTCCATTGGCTAGATCTGGGTAGGGGTTTGAAGTTTACAGCCTGTATTGTCCTTGGCTGGTGCCTTAGTTTGAGTGGGACCCATGGGCCCAAATCTGCCTATCATAATGTTCTTCTTGTAGGTTTCTAGGACCCTCTGGATCCTTCTACTTTGCCATTATCCCATGCTTCTCTCATCTAGAGTCCCAGTAGTATGTCCTCTGCTCTGTCCCAGTTTCCTGGTAAGTGAAGACTTTCATGGGACATGCCCTTTGGTCTAGTATGCTGATATAAGTGATTATATACCATTTGTCTCTTTCTGCTTTTGTGTTAACTCACTCATTATGATCATTTCTAGTTCAATGCATTTGTCAGGGCTTCCTCAAGACCCAGCTATTCCACTCCTTGGAATATACTCAGAAGATGCTCCAGCACACAACAAGAAAATTTGCTCAACCATGTGCATAGCAGCTTTATTCATAATAGCCAGATCATGGAAACAGCCTAAGTGTCCCTCAGTAGAAGAATGGATAAAGAAACTGTGGTACATTTACACTATAGAATACTACTAATCTATTAAAAATGAGGAATGGATTTTAATATATATACATGTGCATATACATATGTGTTAAATGTATAAAGGCCGTATTGGTGGAAAATTTTCCTACATGTCTTATTTTTTAGTTAAGTCTTGATATTTGGCTCTTTTTTCACTTTAATTTATTTAGATTACATTAATTGTTTTCCTTTCACTTGCATCTTCCCATTCCCACCCTCCCTCCCTCTTTTGCCTTATTCCCCTCCCCTAGCCCTCTGACTGAAGGAGATTTCTCATCCCACAATATGACCCCAGCCTATCAGGTCTCATCTGGATAGTCTGCTTCCCCTTGCTTCAGCCACACCTTTTCACCAAGGGGAAGTGATCAAATCGGGGGCATCAGAGTGATGTTATTGCTGGTGGGAGTGCAAACTTGTACAACCACCTTAGAAATCAATCTGGTGCTTTCTCAGAAAATTGTGTATAGTGATGTTGACTCTTTAGCTTCCTGTTTAAACATTTACTTACTTGTTGTATCTCTCGGTCTCGCTGTTTCTGTCTCTCTCTGGGTGTCTCTGCCTCTCTCTCTCTCTCTCTCTCTCTCTTTCTCTCTCTCTCTTCCTCTCTCTCTGTCTTTCTCTCTCTGCCTCTCTCTCTCAATCACTCTCTCTCGCTCTCCCTCCCTCTCCCCCCCCCTCTGTGTATGTGTATGCATGCCCCAGTGTTCATGTAAAGTTCCTAGGACAACTTGCAAACATTGGCTCTCTACTTCTACCATGTGAATTCAGAGAACAAGCTAAGGTCGTCAGGCTTGGCCACAAGTACCATTACCCTCTGAACTGTGCTGCTTGCTCCTTGGAGCTGAACTCTTAATATCTGAGATTGTTGATTACCCCAGTAACACGAAAGTTTAAAAAATGATTCCATTATTGTTGAAGGCCAGCTTCAACAGGTCAGTATAAACTGAGGGGAGTGTATAATCAGTGATTATTCAATTTAGATTATTCATTAGACAAAGCTTGGTTTACTGGGGCCAGTGAAGTACTCTCTGTGGCGGGTAAAAAAATCTTTGGGGGCTAGTGAGAAATTCATTGTGAGCCAGTAAGAAATTGTTTGGGGAATGGCAAAAGAAGGGAAAAGAATAATACACACACACACACACACACACAAACACACACACACTTGGTGGATAAAGCAAGCTAGAACAACTCCAACCAATGTGTGTGTTTGTGTATGTATCTGTCTGTCTGTCTGTATGCACATATGCATATACATACATATATATGTACATATATATGAATATATATATATACTTATATATACACACACACATACACACATTTGGTGAATGGAATAAAGCTCTAGCAAGCTCCAAAAACTTCACATATACATATACATATATACACATACATACATACTTACAAACATACATATATATTTTGTGGATGGAGCTTTGCTCCATCCAACTTCAAATATATACATGTATACACATATGTACATTGCATAGATGGAGCAAAACTCTAATGATCATGCTCCAACATCTTTGTTTTTTCTCCCACAGTTTATTTATATATATTCTAACAAAATCTTTCAAGCAGTATAAAAAATCACAATGCAGTTAAATTTTATTTTTCTTTAAGTAAACAATTACAATGAATATACAGAAAAAAACATGTTCCCCAATACCCTCACAGGTTCAAATGTTTTATGTATTATAGGCAAAAACCAAATTATTCCCAGAACTCATATAAACTTATAACTAAACAACTTGTTATAGATTAACAAAATGTAAGGGGACCAGGTAATTTTCTTAGCCAGTTTCTTTTACTGTCAGGCTGTAATTTGCAATTACGAATAATCACTTATCTTATTATTTATATTAAAAAGTGGTCTCATAAAAATCTTAAAAGAATCACAAAACTAAACTTTTATATATATAAAAAATGCAGACCTTTCTACTTTAAATCTTTTGGGTGCACATGTGCTCATTAACATCTTCTTAGTTAAATCATATCAGGAGGCCAGGGGAAAAATAGGTACAAGTAATTAATCATCACCTTGATCACCAGCCCACCTCTAGCAAGAAATACATGCCAGTTGGTATTAGTTGGGTGCCATTGTTCTTGTCCCCTGACCTTAAGAACATCCTTCACTTAATAATCAAGAGTGTGCCTTTCTGAACTCTAAATTGTTCCCTATGATTTTCTACATCAAAGCCACCAGCAAAAACATATTGACCCAACTTTACTAACAATCTACTTCTCCAAGTTCTTTCTGAGGGTGGTGGATGAATTTTTAATCTGCTCCAACAGCAATGCTTGAAAATGATCAGTCACTATTATTGTAAGTGCCAATGATACTTCCCATAGATTACGAAGCATGTGGTAAATGTGAAGGCAGGAAGCAGAGAGATGCTCTGGAACACCATGAGGTCCTCAGGTCATATAGGTCTTGGGGCTCTGCCTATCATGGTTGTGCTAACCAGTTGTTTGTATTCCATGTATTCTAAAGCTGTGTTTCTGTTTCTTTCACACAGACCTCAATACTTTATATTAATGTTTCAAATGGGTATATACAAGTTGCTGACTGGACAGTGTTATGGATGGACAAATGGTGGAAACCTTCATAGACAAGAGTCGGTTCCTGACCTGTAAGTGGTCAGAAGCCTCAGCATGCTGCCTTTCTCTGCTTTTCCAGTGCTGACATTCACAGCATGTATGATCATGCCTGGTTTGTTGGTTTTTGCACATGGAATCTGAAAGTCCAGAGCAGGTCCTCTGCCTGGCATTGCAAGTACTATATCAACTGGCTTGTCTCCCCAGTCAATGAGTTGAATTTTAAATACGTCCCAACAGTGATTTGGAGTTGTCCAGTACATCTGTCAATTGTTCTCCCCCTGTACTGCAGCAAAACAAACATTGGCCTTCTATAAGAGAATGTCAGTTTATTCACACGGAACTCCTTCCGTGAAAAAAGAATAATTGGATTTTTAAAGGTATACTGGGCTGACCAACAACTCTATTTTTCTCTTTTAGAGGCATTTCATTTGGTTTCCCTCTACTGGAGATCCATTCTGAATCTGAAAGTGTTACCTCAGCCCTAACTCAGACATCTTTTGAAAGGAGTTGGGTAATTTGCCGGGAGAAAAGATTCCTAGAGAGATGAATGTCCAGCTCCCTCTAATCATCATACCTGCGACATGCTTTTACTTGAAAGGCGACTAGGCAGAGACATATGTTTTATCAGTGCTTTCCAAGAAAAAACCTCCATTTCTTGTAGACACACGGCTAAGAATACTAATGAGTAGCTGGCACTGCTCGGCACACTATCAAGGTAACTTCACACATTGCTAGGTGTGAAGAAAGGCTCCGTGACTCTAACACCGCCCCGCGACCCCCATGAGATGTTTTTCTTTCCGTGTCTTTACTTTTAACTAAAAGCAAAAAAAAAAAAAAAAAAAAAAAAAAAAAAAAAAAATTTATCAGATAAGGTCAAGCTGTGGAAGTGAGTAGCAGCTGTCAAATACTGGCTGCCCAGAAGTGTTACACATTGAAATCTGTAGGTGAACTATTCTACACAACCCCAGGTTTCTACTTGATTTCAACTTTGCAAAATAAGTGAATGGCACAGCTGAAGCAGTTATGTATTGGAAAGTCATGAGAGATTGGGAAATGGTAAATTCTTGCAGAAGTTTCTCAGCCTTCTTTCAAAGAAGAAACGCATGTGGAATACTGGATAAATAAAAGCAAGAGTATAATAATATTAACAAGTGGTGTTCAGTATGCAGATAATTCAGCTTTACCTAATTGCTGTGTTCTAGGCTAATTGTAGAGGAATGAGAGCTTGGTGGGTATATTATGGTAAGAAATATTTTAGAATATATGGTCGTTTTTAACAACTTGCCACATTCTAACTCCTTGGGGAGGTACGTTTTCTATTTCCTGTTATTTTGACATTTGCACCCTGGTTTTACCTCTACTCTTTTTAGCCACTGCTGTCCTTCCAGCTGCCACATTAACATAAACATATCAGTTTTCCTATTATCATATTTTACACACAAACTTAGAGGGAAAATTTGGATGGCCTTTTGTTGCAGTCTTGATTTATCTGGTTTTGGTATTTTTCTTGTTCTTATACATTCCAGACCATTCATGAAATTACAAAAATTAAAGAAAAATTTAAAAATATCAGTTGCAGTTGTATTTAAGTATATTGTAGTCCAGTCAAGTTCATTACAATTCATAAAATAAAATGAAATCTGAACTTGGTAATAGAATTTTTTTCACTCAATAATGTTGAACCGCATGGTCTAGCTATAGAACTAGAGCTGACCAAGGTTCTGTAAACCAGACTTTTATATCACATCTGCCCCCATTTTTATCTCAGATAGTTGCTCATGTTCAATCTGAGTCTGTAGTTGTATTGTGGTAAATGGGCTCAGTATCTTAAGCATAGGTGTAGCTTGGAAAATGGAAGAAATATTAAAGAGCAAAACTTGGGTCGTGCAAACATAGAGACAGGCCTATGGGTATAGAGAACAAGAAATTATGACCAAGTTCTCTAGGTCGTTATCCTTGGTCTGAATCAGCTAGAAACATCTTCTGTGTTTGACTACACTGTTCCAGGTGATGGACAGATGTAGATGACGTGGTTACCTAATATGCTAGAAAAGTGCCATACATTGTCATGTTTATTCCACTTAGCAAAATTGGATATGTCTGAACCCAGGGAAATTGATTCACTCATAATGAAAGCTTAGCATTTTTCTCATAATTGCTCACAACTTAATAATAGTTTCTTTAAAATGATTTCTGTAGCGCAAGTGTTGTTAGAGCAATAATTTCGGAGCCCCTTTTTCCACCTTTTAAAATTTAGAATGTAATATACTTTTTTACTTTAGAGACTTGATCAAGACAAACCTAAAATTTATTGTGGCAAGAAGAAAAAGGTTAATCTGAGATTTTAAGTATCTCATAATTAGAAAAGGGAGGTCTGTAATTTTCCTTGAGGAATTAATTCCTTTGGACATATGTGGAAAAACCCACTCAATACACATGAATTAGTTTATGATTGAAATGTTAGCTTTTATTGGGGCATCTCAACCTTTTCATAGACTCTAGAGCACACCAACTGAGGGTATTAAGGACAGGCAGGGCCTCATTGTTAATCTACTGAGGAATTTACTGAAACATCTAAGTTGTACAGCTGTACACATATCCTACCTTCCTCAAAGCTGCCAACCCCCATCTCCCACTTCTGATTTTGGTTGCAGGATGCAAAGCAGTGTTGCAAGTCATCTTCAACAGCTCTGGGGCAGCAAAGCAGCCTGGGTTAAAGTACTAGGTAGGAGGCTCTGGCTCTCAGAGCTGAATTCCTGCCTCCCTACTCTGCAGGCAAGAGCTCCACTGCAGGACACATCAGTTTTGTGTGCCTGGTTCTTCACCACATGAGTACATTCTTAAGTGTTGTCATACTGAGAGAGATTGCAATACTACTGAGCATTTGAAATATCACCTGCATGTGTATTTTCTTTTCAATAAAAAAGTAAGTCTGAAGGCTTCCCACTAAACTTAATCTGAGCTTACATTTTAGGGGAACATAATGCACTTGAAATACTGAAGATTTTGCTTATTGAGCCCTGGAAGTTTGTTGGTTTTTGTTTGTTTGTTTGTTTCAGGTATGAAAATGTCACAGAAAATTTCCCCAAAAGCTGCATACATAAGAAGTGTTCAAGTAAGGAGAAATAATGAGGAAAAGTCCTCTTCCTCATTATATGACCCCTATGGCTTGCCATGCAGGAAGGAACTGGTTCCATGGTACAAATGGTTCTGTATTCTAGCATTCTCAAGCTTATGTCCCCCTGCATGTCCCATTAAAGCTAGCTTCCAGTTTCTTTGTAAAACTTACAGTAGTCATAACCTTCTATCTATCTGCATATTGAAGTAAAAACCAAAATAAATAGGTTACAGAATGTATGTATTACACGGGTTAAGCATGTTTTCATGCTTGAAAATAAAAATGGGTTTTAAAATTAATTGTGTCCGTGTTTACAATGGGGTTTGGAATTATTAATTCTGAAGCACTCCACTATATGAATATTTGAGAGCCAATTTAACACCATAAATTCTAATTTCTATACAACAAAACTTAGTTTTATGAAAAGGTTACTTAAAACATCGTATAAGATTATTGGTATATGAAATATAAATGAATTTGGTGTTTAGACTGAGGTTACATCTCCAAGATATAACATTATGTATTTGCAAATACTCCAGAATCCAACATATTAGTATCTCTAGAATTTTGAAAAATGATACCCAACTTTAAAAACCATTGTAGGCTAAGAGTTTGGACAACCAAAAAGTAATTATAACTTAATGAAGAGAAAAGTATGAAGGATTGTGTTAGAGATTGGACAAATTTAGTGTGAAGAAAAACACTGTTTTTGCGCCCAAGGTGACAGCTTGGGGAGCTGACTTGACCCTGTGGTGACAGAGAATGGAAGCAGAGAAAGGCAAGGAGCCAATGGAGCATGAGGCAGGCACAATGAAGAGCCACTTAGTCAAGTAGCAACTCCGTTCCTAGTCATGGGCCACAGGCATTTGAAGTTTATCCTTAAGCAAGTTCCCAAATCGGATTCTTCTGTGGGCATTTTTTTGAGAAACGTGAGCGTTCTGAATACTGGGGTCACTGCTGTCAGTGAGGCAGGGGTCTTCCTGACATCCCTGAGACAGGCTGGAGCCAGGTATCTAGTCTGAGGGACATTTAGGCTGTTTCCAAGTTCTGGTTACTATGAATAAGGCTGCTATGAACATGGTTGAGCATATGTCCTTGTTGTATGGTGGAGCCTTTTCTTGATATATTCCAAGGAGTGGAAGCTGGGTCTTGAAGATGCCTTATTCCCAGTTTTCTGAGATAGTGCCAGATGGATTTACAAAGTGGTTGTACAAGTTTGCATTCCCACCAGCAATGAAGGAGTGTTCTTCTTTCTCCACATCCTCCCCAGCATGTAGTGTCATTTGAATTTTTGATCTTAGCCATTCTGATAGGTGTAAGATGGAATCTCAGAGTCGTTTTGATGTACATTTCTCTGATGGTTAAAAATGTTGACAATTTCTTTAAGTGTTTCTCAGCCATTCCATATTCCTTTGTTGAGAATTCTCTGTTTAGTTCTGAGCCCCATTTCTCTATTGGGTTATTTGGTTTGGTGGTGTTTAATTTCTTGAGTTCTTTATATATTTTGGATATTAAACCTTTGTCAGATGAAGGGTTGGTGAAGATCTTTTCCCAGTCTGTATGCTGTCGATTTGTTCTCTTGATAGTGTCTCCTGCCTTACAGAAGCTTCTCAGCCACATGAGGTCCCATTTATTAATTGTTGACATTAAGGCCTGCGCTATTGGTGTTCTGTTCAGGAAGTTGTGTACTGTGCCAATGTGTTCCAGGCTCTTCCCCACTTTTTCTCTTAACTGATTTAGTGTCTCTGGTTTTATTTTGAGGTCTTTAATCCACTTGGACTTGAGTTTTGTGCATGGTGACAAACATGGGTCTAATTTTTACTACAGATAGACACCCAGCTAGACCAGCACCATTTGTTGAAGATGCTATTCTTTTTCCATTGAATAGATTTGGCCTCTTTGTCAAACATCAAGTGACCATATGTTTGTGGATTAATTTTTGGGTCTTTAATTCGATTCCATTGATCAACCAGCCTATTGTTATGCCAGTACCATGCTGTTTTAATTACTGTTGCTTTACAGTACAGCTTGAGATCAGGTATGGATAATCCCCCAGAGGGTCTTTTATTGTATAGAATTGTTTTATCTGTACTGGGTTTTTTGGTTTTCCATATGAATTTAAGAATGGGTCTTTCAATGTCTTAAAATTTTTTGTGTACTCATTTTGATAGGGATTGCACTGAATCCATTAATTGCTTTTGGTAAGATGGCCATTTTTACTATGTTAATTCTTCTGATCCATGAACATGGGAGATCCTTCCATCTTCTGATGTCATTTTCAATCTCTTTCTTCAGAAATTTGAAGTTTTTTCAAACTAGTCCTTCACTTGCTTGGATAAAGTTATTCCTAGATAATGTATATTGCTTGTGGCTATCATGAAGGTTGTAGTTTTCCTAATTTCTTCCTCTGCATGGCTGTCCTTTGTATATAGGAATGCTACTGACTTTTTAGAGTTAATTTTGAATCCAACCACTTTGTTGAAGGTGTTTATCATTTCTAGGAGTTCTCTGGTAGAATTTTGGGGGTCACTTATGTACACTATCATATCATCTGCAGATAGGGATAATTTGACTTCCTCCTTTCTCATATGGATCCCCTTGATCTCCTTTGATGTCTTATTGATCTGGCTAGAACTTCAAGAACTGTATTGAAGATATATAGGGAAAGTGGGCAGCCTTGTCTGGTCCCCGATTTTAGAGGAAATTCCTTGAGTATCTCTCCATTTAATTTGATGTTGGCTATTGGCCTCATGTATATAGCCTTTAATGTGTTGAGGTATGTGCCTTGTATCCCCATTCTCTCCAAAACTTTAAACATGAATGGGTGTTGGATTTTGTCAAATGTCTTTTCTGCATCTAAGGAAATCATCATGTGATTTTTTTCTTTCAGTTTGTTTATATGGTGGATTACATTGATGGATTTCCATATATTAAACCATCCCTGCATAACTAGAATGAAGCCTACCTGGTCATGGTGAATGATATCTTTGATATGTTCTTGTATTAATTTTTCAAGTATTCTATATAGTATTTTTGCATCAATGTTCATAAGAGAAATTGTTCTGAAATTCTCTCTCTCTCTCTCTCTCTCTCTCTCTCTCTCTCTCTCTCTCTCTGGGTCTTTGTGGGGTTTAGGTATCAACGTGACTGTGACCTCATCGAATGAATTTGGTAGTGTTCCATCCATTTCTATCTTTTGGAGTAGCTTGAGGAGTAGTTCTTCTTTGAAGGTCTGGTACCTTTGATGACTATGAAGTGTCATTCCTCATCCCTTCTGATTAATTTTGCATGAAAGTCTAATTTATTAGACATCAAAAGGGCTACACTAGCTTACTTCTTGTGACCGTTTGCTTGGAATATTTTTTCCAGCCTTTTACCTTGAGATAGTGTCTTTCCTTGTGGAAGAGATGTTTGTTGAATGCAGAAGAATGTTAAGAATGTTGGATCTTGTTTATGCATCCATTCAGTTAGTCCTTGTCTTTTTATTGGAGAATTGAGACCATTAATGTTAAGAGATATTCATGACCAGTGACTGTTAAGTACCTTAATTTTTGATATTGGTTAAAGTAGAGAGTTTATGTGGTTGTATTTTTGTAGTGGTGTAGTTATCCATTTCTTGTGTAGTTTTGATTGTGGTTTGTCCCTTTGGGATGGAGTTTTCCTTCTAGTAACTTCTGTTAAGCTGGCTTTGTGGAAAGGAACTGTTTGAATTTGTTTTTGTCATGGAATATTTTGTTTTCTCCCTCAATGATTATTGATAGTTTCACTGCGTATAGTAGTCTGGTCTGGCATCTGTGGTCTCGTAGGTTTTGCAGGACCTCTGTCCAGGCCCTTTTGGCTTTTATGGTCTCTGCTGAGAAGTCGGGTATAATTCTGATAGATTTGTTATTGTATGTTACTTGGCCTTTATCTCTTGCCGTTTTAGTATCTTTTTCTGTATATTTTGTGTTTTTCTTTTCTTTTCTTTTCTTCTTTTTTTTTTTTTTTTTTTTTTTTTTTTTTTTTTTTTTATGGCCAGGTGTTTTTTTCCCTTACACGGAGGATGGATCACAAACACAGTAGTAGGGCTTCGGTACTGTGGGGGAGGGGAGCATCCCTACCTCTTGGCCTTAATGTACACTGAAAATGGAAAGGAAGGTGATTTAACTCCAGCCCTTGCTAGGGCCTGAAGCAGGTTAAGTCAGTTCCACCCTCTGCCCCTCAGCCAGGAAGACACCTTGGTGACATATTTCATTCTAACCATGGTAAGTGGTAAAGGGAGTGGCCTGGTCCCAACCACAAGGAGGTGTAAAAGGTTCAGGAAGGTACAGTGTGGATTAGGCCACAAGATGGGGCAGATGACATCATCAGAAGCTCCTGACTAGTGGGAGCAGTTACTACACTTCTGGGAAACCTAGTCCTGGTTTAGCAGGTGGGTGCGGGAGATGGCTGGTGCTTAGTGTTTGGCATTGATGATGTCCACGAATTCAGTCTTGAGAGAAGCACCACCCATGAGGAAGCCGTCCATGTCCGGCTGGCTTGCCAGCTCTTTGCGGGTTGCTCCAGTCACAGAACCTCCATAAATGATCCAGGTGCTCTGAGCCACCACATCAGAGACATTGGATTTTAGCCATCCACGGAGCTTCTCATCTACTTCCTGGGCCAGTTGAGGTGTGACAGTCTTGCCAGTACCAATGGCCCACACAGGCTCATAGGACAGGACAACTTTGTTCCAGTCTTCCACGTTGTCTGCGATAGCCTTGGTTTGCTCGAAAACAACCTTCTCCGTGATGCCAGCTTCCCTTTCATTTAACTTCTCCCCAATGCAGGCAATCACTCCAAGTCCCTCTGCCAGGGCATGGGCCACTTTCTGCCCAATCAGCTCATCGGTCTCCCTGAAGATATTTCTTCTCTCCGAGTGTCCCAGGACTACCCATGTGGCTCCTAAGTCCTTGATCATGCCAGGGATGATCTTCCCAGTGAAGGCTCCATTGGTCACGTTGTAGCAGTTTTGCGCAGCCACAGTGGTTTGGGGATCTAGCTTCTGCCTGGCGAAGTCAATGTAGGCTGTGGGGGGTCTACAAACCACCTGTGTCCGCTGCCCGAATTCAGGGTGCAGATGAGTTCTCTCAAGCACTTCTTCCTCTCGTTCATCTTCCAGTTGCCTCCCACGAAGAAGTTCCTGGAAGGCGCCATTGCTCTAGAACAGTCTAGCTGAAGGTCAATATTCGGGTTTTTCTTATTATGTGACAGGAAGATTTTCTTTTCTGCTCTATTCTAATTGTTGTTCTGCAGGCCTCTTGTATGTTTATATGCATCTCCTTGTTTAAATCGGGGAAATTTTCTTCTATGATTTTGTTGATGATATTTTCTGGGTCTTGGAGTCAAGTGTCTTCTCTTTCCTCAATGCCAATTATTCTCAGGTTTCATCATTTCATAGCGTCCTTGATTTCTTGGATATTTTGTGTCAGGAATTTTTCATATTTAGCATTTTCTTTGATGGTTGCTTTGAGTTCTATGATTATATCTTCTAGTTCTGAGAATCGTTCCTCCATTTCTTGGATTTTGTTTGAGAAGCTTGCCTCTGTGTTGCTTACTTTCTTCTCTAAGGTTTCTCTTTCCCGTTTTTCTTCTGTCTGTGCCTTTATCACTGTTTCTACTTGCATCGTCCGATCTTGAACTGTTTTATTGATTTCCTTCTTCAGGTTGTTTGTATTTTCCTGAATTTTTTTCCAGTGCCTCTCTCTAGGCCTCTTTTATGTCTTCCACCAGTTTGGTGAGTCTTTCTGCATTTGATTACAGGTTTGATTAGTTTCCTCCATTATCATCTTCATTACTAAGGATTTGAGGTCATTTTCTTGTATTTCAATTGTGTTTGAGTTCTCAGGGTTGCTTTCTTAGGGATAGCTGGGATCTGGAGGTGGCAAGTGTTGTCCAGCTTCTCCCAAGAGTGTGGGAGACCATGCCGGGCTGTGGAGGCTGACTGGGCTGGGCTTTATCTGCCCAATTGTCTAGGCTCAGACCACTGTGGTCTGCACTCAGGTTTCTGGCAGGACCAGTCTAGATAGTGGACCAGTCTATATAGTGTACCTTTGGCAGTTCAGTCCCATTGAGCTGTGGCCACAATTCAGACCCCCTTCCACACCCCTCAGGGTGGTCCAGCCTCTCCCATGTACATTGGAGTCCCTGTCAGGCCATGAGGACCAGCCAGGATGTGTTCTATCAGCCCAATTTTGCAGGCTTGGTCCAGTGAGGCTGGATGCCTGGCCCCGGACAGGACCTGTTCAGACCTCGCACTGTGGCTGGGCACTGTGGGCTTCCCCACAGCCTCTGGGGTTCTCCATGCACTGGCGTGGGGCGGGTGGGGGTTGTCTGAGTTTAGATTCACCTGTTTCTGTGAGACTTCCCCATGCCAGGAGCTCCAGCACTCCACTGTCCCATGCTGTGTTTGGGCTACAGAGGCCGGCTACAGTCTGCAGGATTGGTTCTGTTCCAAAGACTGGAAAATGGGTTCAGGTCCTCCATGGGCTATTGTTTGACCCAGGGTCAGGCACATCTGTGGTCTGCATTGTGTGGGACCCTACTCAACTACTGTTCTCCAGTTCTTGCAGTCTGTGGCTCCCAGTTGGGTCCTTGGTCTCCGTGCAGTAGATCAGATACAGCACATGATAGGCACTGCCCTCTTAGAACTCTATTTCAAATTGTTTATAATTCTTTAGGATATAACCTCCAAACACTTCAGTAATTCCTATCAAGTCTCTATGAAGTCTTACAACTAAATATTTTTAAATATGTTAGTGATGAGTTCAGGACAGTGCAAACCACAAATCACACTTAAATTTTAAGTGCATGCATGCATGCAAGTATATGTTACAATGAATAATTTTGCATTATTGCTACAATATATGTTAAAATTAGGAGATCAATTAAGAAAAATTGTACATGAAGAAGCCATGAGTACAATCAGAATTTTCATAACTGATAGGGTAGCAGTTGAGAAGTGAGCGGACTTGTAACTCTTGAAGCTACAATCAGAGAAAGTAACATTTAAAAACTCAGAAAAAAAAACCCCGCCATTTTTAAAAGACAAGCTATGCTCTAATAAAAAACAAAAATAACTTGGATAATGACTTGACTAGAAACAATGGTAGGAGTTAATTCATTTCAATTGATACTATGAAAATTATTTTAAATAAGAAGCAGAAAAAAGATGCTGCACTATGTGTAAAGAGAAGTGATATTTCTATAGTTGTTTAGTTAACAGCTGAAAAAATAATTGATAGAGTAAAAAATGGAGAAATACTTTTGATCATCAACATTAGGACAATGTGCAACAATGTTAGTTGTAGTTGTAATACAAAAGAGTAATTAAAAAATACACATTATATAAAAGGCTACATAACATAAGGTAATATATTAAAGTGGAACAGAGTAAGAAAAAAATACCTGAAAATTTGAAGGTCATTAATGAAACAAGCATTAAAGATGAAGGATATTATTTAATGTTTAAAATCAAGCCAAATTATAATGTAATATACTACATAATAAATAACATATACTATATTGTATTATAGTATTATATATAGATAATATGTACAATATAGTATTATAGACAATAGAATGAATGTAGTCAAATAAACTAAAGTCTTACTACATATAATTGAAATGTAGGGTTTTTCCACAATTCATAGACCAAGGAAAATAACATATATGGGTTTTTATTCCCAAGTACAGCAAGGTTGAGTAAAGCTATCGATTTTCTGTGATATGTACCTTGTTTTTCCAAACAATTTAATTACTTCAGGAGCATCTTTACAAAATATTCAAATAGAAAAAGGATAAGATATTTTGATATTTACATTTGGGATTATACATGCTTTATTTTCTTGGTTTTACTTTACACTACAAGCATTTACTCTGGTTTGTATGCATCTTGAACTGGGAGGATGACTCAGTGAGTTAAGTCTTAGCTCTGCAATCATGATGACCTCAAGTCAGCTCCAAAATATCCACACAAAATAGCAGAATCTGAATACAAATGTCTATTATCCTATTGTTGAATAACGGAGAAAGAGACTCCTGAGTTTACTGGACAGACAGCCTAAGGGAGACAGAGAACTTAAGTTTCAGTAACAGAACCCCAGACTTATACATACACATCACATGCGCGCGCGCACACACACATACACACACACACACACACACACACACAGACACACACACAGACACACACAGACACACGGAATATGAATCTCAGAAAGATTCATGAATAATTAGCAAGCATTTGCTATTTCAAATATATATCAATTTTCTGAGAGAAATTTTGTGTGATTTTGTTTATTCTGCAGCATGATCATTTGACTCATGAATACAACAAAGCTTCGTGCAATTTTTCAGCTATCACAGACTCATGTAAGATAATGTAAGCATGAGTAATGCTTCCAATGTTGCTTTTGGTTCCCTAATCCCAGCTTACCATGCTTGCTCTCCCAGTGCTCACAGTCTGTGCCAAAATGTGACTTATGAATTTGAAATATGGAGGCATGAAAGATTGAATGTGATTTCTTTGAGTTCAAACTGATTTAAGACTTGAGATACACATTAAAAAGATGAGGAACAGACAAGCCTTCACCATAATTAACACAGATTTACAAGTCACACTTTAAACATCTGGCCCCATTGATTCAATTAGTTTCTTCACACTCAGTTGTAAGAACAGCTAGACATTCTAAATAGCTTGAGCTGCCCCTTGCAGTTCAACAGTGTTGACCCTACCCTGTTAGAGGAATCAATTCATTACAAGATTCTCAGCTTCCAAGTCACCTCTTCATCCATCTTTAGGCTGTTCTATATTGTTTCTCTTCATAATGTCTTGTGCCTTGGTTGCTAAATAGGAAATAGTGTTGTAGTTGAAAACTTCCAGCCATCTTTCAAATATCTTCTCCTGTGCTCACTGCCAATAGTACACCAACTGAATTCTGGGAGTAGGGCTTGCTAAATTTTCCATTGATAGACTCTCTTGACACCTTGGCTTGTAGTTCAGGTGGTATTGGCTAGGTTTCACAGAAGAGATAAGGAGTCTACAAAGGAGGAATGAGTCAGGCACAGGAGTTGGAGGAATCTTACAGCCTGACTGAATGGCAGTCAGAGTGCTCATTTATTTATAAAGAACACAGTAGTCAGGGATAGATTCATATTGTTCCAAAACCTAGATTATATCATTGTTGCTCCCAGACATGTGTTTTCACTTCCTCTTGGTCATGAGTTTAGTTATCATTGATAAACCATGGCAAAACAGAGCTATCTTTTACAATCGTTTTTCCTCATCAACCCCACAACCCAACTTTTAAGAACTTTACAATTTCAAAAGCAATAGACAGGACGAAAATCTCCATGCCTGCTTCGGCAGAGTGTCCTGTCCCAAGCAGTGTATTACCAGCATTTAATAGTCAGAATGCCAGGTGTCATTAGGCTCAAGAAAAATCTTCAAGCCAAATCGGATGCAGGTATTATTCAATTTCAAGGCATAATACAGTGCTTACATTTTATATATTTGTAGGATTTAATTATATTTCTAATCTTGGTAGTTTTTTGTTCCTTGGTCATATGACACCATAGTGGCCTTGAATTAGTTTACTTCCTGTGAAAGAGAGGTCTTAATACTTTATTCTTTTATCCTTTATCCACACCATTCTTTGTCCATCAGTATAAGCTGCAGTGTAGGGCAGAGCTCACTCCAGCCAATCTAATGTTGTTGCTGTATCTTATTCTCAAGGGGCATACCATTTGTAGCCCCACTCTTACATACCTCATAGTCACCTGAACATATAGTAGGAAGAGGCTTTAAATTTGGTACACTGTGGACTCCTGCAGCCCACTGAATCTTGTTTACCTTTTAAAGTTTACTGTGTTCTGATTATCTTGCTTCAGAGTAAGTACAGGGGCTTATGTTTCTAGAGTATCTTGGAGCCAGAGCCTCATAAGGGAGTTCTGCCATCTTTATTTGAGACACAGCCTCCATAATTAATAAGACCTTCAAAGTGGGCCCGGATAAGGATATCTCCTTAGAAGTGGTTGGAGGATTATAGTTGGGACATTTCTGTGGAAGCTAAGAAGCAGCATTACTGGATAAAGGCATAAATGATCCTTAAGAAATTTCCCATCAACCAATATTTTAAGTTATATAAGTATGAATAGTCCCTATCGTGCAACCCATGGAAATGAAGACCAAAAGCATAGAGCATCACCACATAAGTGCATCATAGCATCATACGGCTCAGGTTTGCTGGATCTTTGTCAAGCATCTGTGCTGGCTTTATGACTTTTGCCGTTCTCATTAGGTATGGCTGTGCCACCAAATAAAGCAAATATCTCAACAGCCTATATATTTGTTTTATAAATTTTAAATGAAATATTTACAAGCAACATTAGGATCTGTGTGTGTGTGTGTATGTGTGTGTGTGTGTGTGTGTGTGTGTGCGTGCGCGCGCGCTCGCACGTGCACTTGCGTGTGTAATAGCACATGGGTATACATATAATGAAAGGATAGTTGTGGGAGTTGGTCTTTTTCTTTCATCCTGTGGCTTGCAGGAACTGAACTGAGGGTTTTCAAGCTTGGCTGTAAGTACTTCATGCCAGAGAGGTGTCATCATCTGAGATTCACCATGCTTTATGCAATACTAATTGGATAATTTGTCATAGACAAAAATACTTTAAAGGGGCACAAAATTGTTTCTGTTTTGAAAATGAGCCTTTCTTCCTCTTTCTGTGTAAATGAAGATTTTCACCATTGTTGAGTTGCTTAGAATATTATGATCTTTATTTGTCTTTACAACTCACTACAATGAATTATACTAATTATTAAGTGACTGTCAAGTAACAAGTATTTGTCATATTTCTGGACATAGACTGATGTTCCTATAAAGCTTGCTTGCAAGCAACACCTGTTTCGACTACATATAGAATTAAACCTATTACAACTTGTTACATTAAATTATACAAACGATTGGTACTGATGTGCAGTTTCCACTTTGTGGAAGAAAAAAAGGAATTGATTAAAGTGCTTAAATCCTTTGTTATTTATAGAAGTTTAGTATCATGAGTTTGTAATGTTCAAAATAGGAATCAAAGCAGGAGCTGATGTTGTAGGCCTCACTATAGTGCTAATTCTTATCTTTTTTTTCCCTTTTATTAGATTCATAGTGTGATGGTAAGGGACTCTCATGGGCATAATCCAACTAAAACATTAACTTCAACAGTAAGTGAAGTATATTAAATTAGTCAATGTACCAGTCATATTGCTTAAACCAGGGAGAGGTAGCTCCCCATTGTAAAAACCTGGTAAATGGAGGTAGTATAAAAGACAAAGGGTAAGATAATGACTGTCCATGTGCTTCTGAAGGAATTTCATAAGCAATAGACAATGTCCAACAGAGACCATAAATATCGATATTTTCTTGGCATGCGTGTGGTATGGAGTTTAAGTGGAAGAGCCTCAGAACCCCAATTTAGTCTCAGCATTGTCTTTGTCAGTCTGGAATTTTGTGATGCAGAAGGGAAAACTGTCACCTTGTCTTCTGACTCTTCTCAATAGATATTATTAATTCTCTTTTATGGCCTAAAATATTCTTACCTGGGATACATAATAGAATGTTGATATTCTACTTACTTAAATAGATTGTGTAAAAACAGTTTATTTAATAAAGTGATTTCTCAGCCATATGAAACTAGGGCAGGCAAGCAATTAGCATATCTATCTTGCTCATAGGAGCATCAAGATGATTAAGTAGTGTTCCTTCAAGCAGAGAAAGAGGTCTTCAAAGCAGGGAGTCATTTTGACATATAAGTATTTTAGTGGATCCCATTACTTGTCTCCATCTTTATATTTAAGATATTGTGATATATTATAGAGTTACCATGCCCTATATCATTTTTTATTGTTGCAGTTAATAATTTCTTACATTCTTCTGTGTTTTTACAGATATTCTATTTTATATGTACAGCACTGAGACCAGTTTCTGAGTCTGGTTAGTTCATTGGTGGATAACATATTTTCTTTCAGTTGAATATAATGCAATGAGAAATTTAAGAGGTAGTCAACATTAGAACTAAAGTTCTACTTAGATAAATGCATTGATGGATGGATGGATGTCACAGGCCCTATTGACTAACTACTCTGAGTCCTTTCAATTTGTTTCTTCTTCCTGAGTATTCATTGTGCCTTTAATTTAATTCACCTCCATTGGGAAGTCTTTTTCTACAGTATCCCAAGTAGATATAATGTTAAGAAATGGAAAATTATAAGATCAAGGGAATTTATCTTCTATCACTGAGAAGCTCATAGTAAGTGGCTGACAATTATGGAAGAATGTAATCTTAAAATTTTGGACAATTCAATGTAAAGCTATAATCAAAAGAACATGGCCTTTAGCCCCTTTTAATGCCATGTACATAGTGCTAAAATATAATCTTTTTCTACTTGTAAGAATCTTAGATAACCATCACACAGCTGCAACCTATTATAGTATAGAAGGAGTTGGAGAAAGGCATAGATCAGATAATTAAAAAAAAAGTACCTGGAGTTTGACAGTCACCCCAAGTACTAAATTCACTTCTACCCTTAATCCTTAATGAAATATTGCTGTCAGAAATAGCTGCCACTACAGGTAGCTATGAAGATAATGGAGATAATTATTTAACATGTGTGGCATTCCTTTTGCTCTGAGAAAACAGAGCCCATAAAGCTATTTTTCTTATGGAATTACAAAAAATGCCTATTATTTACCACAAGAAGATTACTCGTCAATCTAGAAGTATGGTGTCAATATTAAAAATGAGACAAAAACATTATATAGTAGTTAAATAGCTCATTGGCTGTGGAAAGATCAGAAATCATAAATGTTCTGCCACAGTCCCTGTGCAAGTTGCAGCCTTTGAGTCAACAGCTCTTCAATAGTGAGGTTTCCACACAATGGCAGAATGGAGCTGCAGAATAGAAACCATTGCACACAGCTCAGAGCTCAGAGAAAGACTGACAGGTGACTCACAGGAAGCATGCTTCAATCTCTATGCCTCTGCTCCTACTAAAGAGACAAGCAGTTCATAATGTGTCCTTGGGGCCTGAACATTATCTACTTAGATTACATCTTTGAAAAATCATCAAGATTTCCTAAAAAATCAATTTGATAGATTTGTTCTTAATTTAGAAGAATTTTAAGCATGTAATTTCAATTTAAATAATTTTACCGTAAGGTTAATCCTTGATATTTGTATTCTAATACCCTATTTTTTCTCAGTGTCAGCAAGAACTCAATGCTTTCTAAACATTGGCAATTTAATTAGCTTGTCACAATATAAAACAAGACATTATGTTTAAAAAGCCACTCTAATGTCTCATGGAAGAAAAGGAAATAAATTAATAAACATATGCAGAAGAGTTCTTGTTGTGACTTGATTAGCCCTTAAATATAATTTTTGAAAAATAAGACTACCATTCACAGGTTGAAAACTGATGCTTTCTTGTGTCTTATTGTAATAATAATGCATACACTTTTACTAGTGTGAACATCTCACCTATGACTTAAGTGTAAATGAACTCTCTTTATTTCTCAAATACTTAAAGGTGGTAGATTAAAATCACATATAACTTTTCCTATTTACTAGAAGATATTTAACACCAGAGAGAGATTAAAGAAAAAAAAACACTTTCCATATGTATGCATACATTTCGTGTGAAAAAATGATTAGTTCTGCCAAAGTGCTATTTGTAGCTATTGCCAAATTTAATTTCATGATGTTTTAAAAAGTTTTACCAGACCTACCTAAGATAACAGCTGTGAGTCCTGAAATAAATAAAATTGAAAGAGGTTTAAAAAAAATTCCGGTTTGAAGATGAACAAAACTTGAATAATTCCATGCTCACATTTCTTACCTCTTTATATTAGAAAATTAAACTGTGGCAAATTTATGTGGCCCTCTTCAGTGGTGTTCAACAATTCTAGTGATAGATAGCTAACCATTTTTTTAACTGTTGCAAATTACCTAATAAAACAGTTTAAAGTGGTAAGTGTTTATTTTGTTCCATGGCTATATTTCAGCTCAAATATTATGTCATGGACATGCAGAATGAAGGAGATGGGTGTGGGGAAGAAAATATGTAGAGGGAGGAGGAGAAAAAGAGATGATAGAGAGTCAGATAAGAGAGACAGACAGAGACACGAGACTACCAATAGATAGTACATGCCCAAATGACCGACTAAATCTAGATAGGCAGTATCTGCTTATAGCCCATTAACCCATGAACTCACCAAATAGATGAATCCATTGATGGGATCAGCATCTTAGAGACAAAGTCACTTCTGAACAGCACTATCAGTTGGGGAACAAGACTCGGATAAATGAGCTTTTGATACTTGATTTTTATACGCAAATAGTAACAAAAAGACTTCTGACTTTGAGGAACTTTTCTCAGTGGGCTTTGAGAACAGCCTCATGTAGTGAGTTAGCACATTAAGTGGTTTAATAGTAGCCTCCCTCTTACATGAATAACTGAATTATCAATATTACTGTCTCAGTTTTATAGGTGAGATATCAACCATTAGATAGATTACTGACTTAACCAAAACAACGCAGCTCTTATTAAATGGAGCCACAGTCAAAATTCACAATGAACTCCCCAAGTCCCCGAACTGCAATATCACTAAACTAACCCGGAGCTTATCTCTGCTGAGCCTTCCTAGGCTTCCATACAGCCCAGATGCTATAGAACACACCTGATCCATGGATAGGCAAGGCTTCTCAGAATACACGTACTCAATATTTGAGGCAAATAAGATAGAAATCACAAACTATTGCAGGTGAATGAACCAAATCACTAAGTAAGCCATAGTACTGATTCAAATTTATTCCAAGAAGAAAAATTTACATTGAAACCTACATAAATTCCAAAATATTTTGTATGCTACACACACCAGTCTTTGGCCATTTTCCCATGAAGTTCTTTGAATATATGCATTGTAATTTTATCAAATATTCAACAGATATATTTTATAAAAACTTTCTGCATGACTACCACCTTTATACTTTATATTAAACTGAATTTTCAATCACATATTAGATTGGGATAGGTAGGAAATAGTAGTATTTCATGTTACCAAAAAAGTTTTTTTTTTTAAAAATTGTTTTGTTTATTTTATGTACATTGGTATTTTGCCTGAATTTCTGAGAGATTGGATCCACTGAAACCAGGGTTACAGACAGTTGTGAGGAGCCATGTGGACACTGGGAATCGAACTCAGGTTCTATGGTTCTCTGGAAGAACAGCTGATGTTCTTAACCGCTGGGCCATCTCCCCTGTCAAAAAAAAAAAAAGCCTTTTATGAGTCACAAAATTTAGAAAAACTACTAAAAATTTTTAGTTCAAATTTCAAACTTTGATAGGAAATCCCTACTGCTGATAACCAATAAGAGAAAACAGAAGTGCAGACATTTATTTGACACAGAAAATGGCAATTTTCATGTGAGTCCAGTAGACTCATACCATGATCTGTAGCTTTGGACCAAACAATTACCCTTGTTATGGTGTTAGCTTCCTCACCTTTTTCTCTTCTTCAATCTATTTTGTGAGGTTTGTTCTCTCCTGTTCAATTCAAGGATACTTTCTCTAACAAAACCAAAATTTTAGGTTGCTTCTCATTCAGGATACACATTTACTGCCAAAGGCATAGCACAGAGAACTAAAAATTTAAAAACCAAATGATATACAGGAAAGAAAGAGAGATTAAAGAGCACGAAAGTGTTCACGAAAGTGTTACCGTGCCAAATTAAGTAAAAAATATGCAACTATATTTTAAATCTGATGTATTCTTTTGCAGACAATAAAGTACTTCTGAATATTACTCAAATATTTATTCTTATTGGTATCAGATTTTTAATAAGTCATATGAATATAGTTTTTAAAAACCTAAAGTAAAAACGTCTCTGCTTTGTTTCTTTCTCTAAAACAGATCAAAATTCCCTTCCTTAAATAGTATCTCCTACACCTTAAGTATGTAATCTTCCCAAATGAGAAATGAAGACAAGGAAGACAAAGTTCAGTCTCGTAATGGGAATTCTTAGCAGAACAGTGTGAAAAATAGACCAAATACGCAACTTGTCTTTCTTGTCATCAGTCAAATGTACTAATAGTAGTAAAAGAAAATATGAAAATAGAAATCGTCTCAGTGACCACAGAAATCCAGCAATGTGGCTCACAGGACATGAGATGCTGGCTTGACATGCTTTCGGGGATCCTGTAAAAGGTCTGTGACTTTAAACTAACAAACCAGCCCTGATAAAGCATGGTTAATGATGTCATAGTAACAAGCTCAAATTTTTAAGCTGACTTTGGATGTCCTCTAAGCATAGATTTGAAAGTGTATCTCATTATGCTAAAGACATCTGTCGAAACCACATATATCCAGTCTTCTGGTCAGAGGAAAGAATAGTTATGGCTCTAACTCCAGATTATTTTTGGGTTTCCAAGCTTTTACTATGATTTTAAGGTATGAGTCTACTGTTCTTTCTACAATGGAGATTATGGTACAAGGTACAGTGACAATGTGAACATATCTAAAACCTTTATCTCTTTTTATAAACTTAAAAAATTCTTGTGAGCTTCAGAATATTAACTTGCATCCACCTCTCACAGGTTGAATGGACTCCAGATAAGGACTCTTTTCAACTAACAGCCTGTTTCCTATTTATTTCATATTACTGAGGATGTGATCTCTCTCTCCTGGTCTTGGGACACCCCTCCCCCAACTGCCGGAATCATGGGCCACTAAGTTTCATATTTACACCCAAGATAAAATAGAAATAATTCTCCAAACTCCTTAACTTTGCCTTCTCTCCCTAGTCTTATCTGTATCAACAAATTTCAATCAAGTGTAGACTGTTCCAGCAAGCAGCCAGCTCCAAGTGTTCCCTCAAAATCTGCATCCCAGAAAGCTTCAAATCAGCTAGCTGTAGGTGGTCCAGTCTCATACACTGCTCCAAAGCAGCTTGACTTTCCTAGCCCAGGTGGTCTCGTGGAGCCTGGACAGCGAATGAAACAGCCTGCTTTTCCTGGAGTTAGCCAACATTCCAGTTTCCCTAGGATACCTCAAAAATGCCCCAACATCAGCAGGAAGTAGAAATAGAGAAGATTACAGTGGCCCCTTACTATTGACAAAATAGCTATGGTGTCAGGTTTCAAACACGGAACAAATGTTTGAGGTGCATATTTAATATATCACAGGAGAGAAAAGCTGCCAGAGTCTCCCTACCTCCCTCAGTCCTTGTTATAAGATCCCCCCTGGCTAGCATGCTCAACGCCCTACCGTGAACTTCCAGCCCACGGGGCTGGGTTACTCTTCCCTGTATAATTCATCCATTTGTATAACCAACACTCTTTTGTACCTTTGGGCTTTCTGGCTGCTGCACCTGGTTCCCATGCTTTTCCCTTCTTCTCAAGCCCTTCTTACATGGCAAAGCTCAGTCTGGTCATGTCCAATCTGGATTCTACCTGATGTCCCTGCCTATGCCTATGCTCTCCCAGATATCTATAATCAACCTTCTGTGCCACCATAAAAAAAGTTCATCCCTTTGCCTTACCAGATCCCTGATTCAGTTTACTCACAATAATTGATCCCCATAAGAAATGAAAGATTTGTTCAATTCAGATGATTGTAAGACTTCTATGTTGGACCCTGAGTTTGATTCATTTTGTGTTTTAAACCAATAAAACTACATATTGATGAGAAAGGAAATACTGAATTAAAAAAGAAAGCTCATATTTATCTTTCTGTTTTTATACATTAATAAAACTTGCCCATTTAAAACAGTCTATCTTTTCTCCAATGCATGTATGTATTTCATAGATATTTTAATGAATGTAAAATATTTTAGAATGGAAATGGTTCTGTGTCTTCATGGAATTTTGTCTTTGGTAAATTTGAAAAAAAAACTCATATTAAGCATAACACAATGTTGAAAACGTATTATCTAGTGGTACTTAGTTCATTCATAAGTGTAACTTGAGGCACAGCTTGATTTAAAAGTTGAAGATATGGTATCAATACTCACATTCATCTTATGTCTTAATTGGTATATTATTGATGTTGGCTTCAACATTAGAAATAGAAGAAATATTACTTCCCACAACCAACCCAGATTCACAAAGATTTTCCATCTCATTTTCAACAGACTCGAGAAAACTTGCTGTAATCTTTTTTTTTTTTTTGTAGGCTTTGAGGCTATGTCCTCAGACCAAGCCTGTCATATGATTGTTTCACTTGGTATTCACACCATCTGGCCATGTTTTAGATCAATTCATAGAGGCCAGAGTTTAACTCCAAATGAATCACAGAAATTTATTTATTTAAAAAATGATGTATTTCATTACTAAATGGAAAATATACTAAAAAAAGAAAGAAAACATGTCATGTAGCCAAACCTAAACACTCTGCCACTTAGTTCAACACTTTCATTGTGGCTGTGATAAGCAGTAAAAAGACTGGATAAATCACATTTAAAGACTGTAATCTGTGTACAGCATTAATGATGTTGGTACCTAAATCTTCTGAAAAATGACCATTTCTCTGTATTTGAGTAAGTACATATTTTGTTTAGCTTTCATTAAAAGAGAACAAACAACTGCCTAGCCCGTTTAATTTCATTTGAAAAAACATCTCAAGCATGGCTATGAGCCAGCTTTCATTGCTTATATATAGATTTTCCTCTTCAGTGTGAGTTATTAGCAATTTATAAAATAATATAAATATGTTAAGATTCAACATCCAAAATACTGGATATTTTAAACTCTATAAACTCAATATGAGCTGTATTAATGTGTTATAAGCAAGTTGCTATGTTCATAGAAATGGAACAAAGTGTATAGGCTTTAATTATTGAGTTTACTGATATGACATTGAATTCACTAAACTATGTTATTTACAATAGGAATAAACTGTCATTTGCCCAAGGTTAGTAATGGAGGTTGAAAGTTAGAGTATAAAGGAATATTTACACAATAATGAAAAATAAATGTCAAAATTATCAAATATTATGTAAAGCATATTTCTCAAAGTGTTATATATGACTATTTTTGTCATTTAGAATACCTACAGGTGAAGGAAGAGATTAATATTAGCTATTTATTTTCTTATTTACTCACTTTACATCCTGATCGTAGCCCTCTCTCTCCTCTCCTGCTGGTCCCACTTTCCCTTCCACTTCACCCTATCCCAAGATTAGCAATCATTGACATAATTTCTGTCATTCAATTTTGATGAAATTAGGGTTAATTGCTGTTGACTTATCAACATAGTTATCCAAACACATACTTCATTAAATATTAGCCATGCTCCTATCTGATTTTGGATATCAGCAGAGTCTGAACTTCTTAATTATGAAGCCATCGCCAATGTTTATTTATTTCAAGTATGATTTGATAAATGAGGAAGTGCTTTTCATTCTGGGTTACGGTTGTCTGGGTAGTCACTGCTCGCATCATAATCTTTGGTTTAAGAAAATATAACCTGTGTAACTAAGAAGTTGACTTTTCTATAAAAGAGAACAAAAGCACTACATCTATGGTCTGAAGATTTATAGAAGATTTTATGCCCACATTACATCCTAAGGTTAGCCGAAGTAACTGAATCTGAAACCATGGCTGCTTTCTTTGTTACAAAGAAAAAGACAAGAAGTACTTTGATGAAATCTCAAGCTTCAGGACTTAAAAGCTGATTCTCAGAAAATGATAGAGGAGTGAATAAATATGTGATCTTAAAAAACATATTTCTGATGAGAATTCAACAACTGAGACATTTAGGTGCTTTGTTCTTCTGTGTGTTTACCTTGTTCTGATGCACTGTGTTCCCTGGTACTGACAAAGTGTCCTCCAGTACCATTGTACTGCGTCTCTCAGTACGGATGCGCTGTCCCATAATACTGGTGTTCTGTGTGTCCATGGTACTGATGTAACATAGACATCATCGGCTAGAATCCATGTTCACTTAGAGAAAGATTATATGTATAATAATATAGATATTCAAATTAATAATATTAATTATAATTTAGCCACATGTAATTAATTTATAATTATTTATAATAGAATTAAATGTAATTATACTAGTTATGTCAATTCCATCATAAACAAATTATTCATAAATATTTTAAAATAATTATTAGCTTATAAAGATTCTATATATGAGATTAGATGATATATCTTAATATGAATTCTACTTTTTCATTTGTATCAAATCTTATCTAAATAAGCTGTGGCAGGTTCCCTGTGGCATAGTTGTGGAGACATGCTTGGTCGAGGATTTGTTTTAAACTCTTTGGTCCAGTTCATGTCCACAAACACTTCCTGAATCCTCTCTCAAGGTCAGCTAAACTGCTGTCATTTGAGAACATAAAGATGACCTAGGACATGTTGCTCTAAGAAGTGTGTGATTTCAAAACAGAGGCACATCTACTGTGATAATTAGGATGCTGAAAGGCAGACAGAGTTCTACGTGAATTGCAGGTTACATACTGAGAGTATTTAAGGGAGAACAATTCTAACTCAGTTAGGAGATTAATGAAGATCTCAGGTAGGAGGTAGTATCGGAGGTGGCCCTTTAAGGATGACAGTCACAATTTGGAGATGTGAACAAAAAGCAAAGAAATTGAGCAAAGGATTCTTTTGAAGTGAATCCGGCCAGCAGTGACATAAGAGATATTCAAATTATCAGTAAAGTATAAAGCTGAGTCTTTCAGTGTCAAACTGAGTTTCATGTTGTATTATGATATTGAAATTTCTAGCTATAGACATCAGAAAAATGGAATATATTTTAGACAATGTGCATAATGTAAACACAAATATATGCAGATGTACATTCTAGTTAAATTACATATTTATAGACTGTTACTAGTTTAAGTAAGAGAAACCTAGATGGACTACAGGAAGTTTTTGGAGAAACCTCATTGAATTGCCATATATAGGTCTAAAACTATGTACATAATCCATTGTCATCAATGTAGAGCTTGCATTGAATATAAAATAATCATTTAACACAGGCTACATACTGGTAAGTAAATATTAATTCAAATAATCAGTAATATCCCAGAATCAATCTAAGATACTGAAAAAATACATTTTATTCCAATTCATAAGTAAGGTAAACCACATTTTGATATTTTAATAACAAATTAATAGTTAATTATAAAATGTATTTCAATGTGACTGTTTACTTTACTTGTTTTCAGACACAGTGTGTCATCCGTAGCCAAAAGTAATCTGTAACTTTATGTAGTCCACAATGGGTTTGAAATTATGGTCATTCTCTTGCCTCAGCTTCCTATAGAATTGAGATTATAGGTGGATTTTACTATCTCTAGCTTCATTGCAATGTTTTCTTATATTCCCGAAGCTTATAATTATTCATTTATGTCTAAGCTGGATGTGGTAGTGCATGACTTTATTTCTAGTACTAGGAGGCAGAGGCAGGTAGGTCTATGAGTTCATTCCTACCTTAGTCTACACAGCTAGTGCTAGGATGGCCAGGGCTGTATAAGGAAACTGTGTCACAAAAAACGGGGGGGAAAGTTCATATTGATTTATTGTCACAATGTGCAACAAATTGTTTAGGTACAATCAATGAATTTTGCAGTAATAGCTAAAGTAAGAAATATTCTTCTACTTCAGCTTAGCATAAATTAAATTGTATATAACCACATGATTTGTGAGTAGCAAACAGATGGTACTCCATGCTGTTAAGAAGCATCTTCTTGCAGTGGAGATTGTTCAACGCAAAGATTCTCAGCTGCTAATGTGCTAAAGATAAGAGATTCACCACGACAGTCATATCATCTTAAGGCTCAAAGGTCATCATGGAAGCAGGCATAGCAAGAAAGTAAGAACCAGAGATGGGAAGAGGGGCTATGAAATGCTCTTCTCTGGGCATGGCACAACCACTGAAATTGTCACTCAGCACAGGGGCTGCCAGGCCTTGGGCTGCATACAACTGGGTCTGTCAACCTCAATCATGGATATGGGAGAGCTTCATGGGACCTAGTTTTGTGCCCTACGAAGGATCATATTTTATTGGCAGCATAATATTTGCAGATCCAACTCATATGTAAGATAAAAGCGTCATGCTGAAGTAAGAACTTGCTTCAGTGTTATTAAGGAGCTTACAAGATAAACAGAAGCCCATTCAGAGTCATGATTCAAATGACATACGAGGACAAGAAAATACGAAGGGAATCTAGCCACATGATGCTAGAGAGATGCTGCAAGAAACGGAGAACCTACATGCCTGATGGCCCACAGTAGCTAGGAATGAGGTATAAGATAGCTTCTTTCAGCATCCTCAAGGAGCCATCCACCCTGATTTTGAAACATGATAGCCTCCGCATTGTGAGAAAAGAAATATCTCTGTTTTATGCCGCTTTGTTTGCCTGCTAACATAGGAAGCTAATTTTGCCATGCATAAAGCACAGTATTTAAGAATTTCCAATAGAAATGAAGTTATGAGAAGAAATGACAAACTCAAATAAAACTGGTTGTCGTGTGTATAAGTTACATAGGGCAGCTCTTATTTTCATGTAGAAATTACATTCTTCCATTTGCTTATTAAAGGAAATATTATGCATTGAAGATGATATTCAGTGAGGTGGGAAACTGTAGCTCTTTGTGGCAGAGAGGAATGGTTCCACTTTCTAGTTAAGATTTAATGGGGATTTATACTCATTACTGTTAAATATGAAGTGCCTGCTACAAATGAGAGAGCATTATCAGACAAAGTATAGAGAATAGTACCTGACACCATTGTCCAAAAATATAAATGGTTTCATTGATCTACCCAGAATCTCTGTTCCATTGTATATGGAATGTATGACACTCATTAAATGATGACCATGGTGACAAATATCTTGATAATACACAGAAAATGTCTTTTGATAAATGGGTCTTTATGAGCAAAAGAATTTAAGTGTGTCTCAAGAAATTATATAGCAAACAATAAAGCTTACATAAATGGAAAATGGCGAATATTAGTTTCATTATTTCTAGGTGGAAACTTGTACTGACACTTTGAATTATGATACGAAAGCAAGATCGGTTCCTGTGCATTTCTTAAGGAACAGTTTTGGGTTTGGGATGAACAGCTAGAGTCCATAAGAGGTAAACTTGATAATTAGCAATTATTTGCAAGAGGGTTGACAACATAGGATCAGCTTGTTAGAGAAAAAAGGGTGTGGGGGGCACAGGTGTTGGTAAATGCACAGTTTGTATTTCTGTGCATACTATACATAAACATTTTTCTACTTCTTGAAATATTTAATTTGATTACAAGGTTGAATTCTTTAAAAAGTCCTATACTGTGATACCAATGGATGCTTTAAAATCAGGTCATATGATAGCCTTATGGACTTGGGTCAGTACCAAAATGTTAAACATCTGGGAGCTATCTTTAACTTTTCTGATGATTTAATGTCTAAGACTTTCATCAACACTAGGAGAATTGTTTTCATCAATAATAATATGTGAAGTTATAATATAGCTGATTTTGGGGCAGAGTGGCCTGCTTCATCTTAGAGATATCTAAAGTCCAACAGATAAAATTGTAAACATTTCCTCAGTCTGAGAGAAGAAGGATGGAGCAGTGCAGTAACTCTTTCTTCTTTTTAGCATTGGAAGACGGAAATTATTTTTATTGTCAGTGAAGTCACTGCTTTGTTTACACAACCAGAACACCTACATTAAGCAAACTTTCCTGTCATCTAGTATTCCCCAAGTATTAGCTGTTCTTATTATTCTTTTATAAATATATGTTTATTGTTAAATCTCCTGGAATAAATGGATATAATTTAGAAGAGTTCATCTATGTTGACTCAGATATTACTTTGAAATAATCTTTGGTGGATAATTTCATGGCCAATGGAGGCGTTGTTAATTAGAGAAACCTGGAAAGCATCAGTGAACAACACTGCTCTTTTGACAGTATTTACATTGAAACCTGCAAAATCTCCATAATGTCATTAAAACCATCAACATCCACCCCATCATTTTTGGAGAGTTGCAAGTTTTTTCTTGTTTGGTTGATTGGTTGAAATGTTTAATGAACACAT
Organism: Acomys russatus; assembly: GCF_903995435.1. Lineage (NCBI taxonomy): Eukaryota > Metazoa > Chordata > Mammalia > Rodentia > Muridae > Acomys > Acomys russatus. Next base: position 32,311,736 of record NC_067149.1, read on the forward strand.
CAGATGCCTGAGTCTGTGAACAAAACACTATGGCATCTTGAGCAAGAAATGGATATAGATTAAAGAAAAACAAACTCCCATATACATATATATATATATATATATATATATATATATATAAAATGGTTTTTAACATGGGCCTGGAAAAAATAGTTACTATTGTTTATATAATATGTACCTTTCTTAAGTAGAATAAATAATTCTAAAAATATTTATACAAAATATAAAGAACCGTTGGCTAGATCTGGGTAGGGGCTTAAAGTTTACAGCCTGTATTGTCCTTGGCTGGTGCCTTAGTTTGAGCGGGACCCCTGGGCCCAAAGCCACTGGTCAGAACATTCTCCACAATTGAGTGGAGAGTGGGATATGACTTTCTCACGTACTCTGGTGCCTCATATTTGACCATGTCCCCTGGAGGGGGAGACCTGGTGGCACTCAGAGGAAGGACAGTAGGTTGCCAAGAAGAGACTTGATACCCTATGAGCATATACAAGGGGAGGTAATCCCCCTCAGGAACAGTCATAGGGGAGGGGAATAATGGGAAAATGGGGGGGGGGAGAGGGAAGAATGGGAGAATACAAAGGATGGGATAAACATTGAGATGTAACAAGAATAAATTAATAAAAAAAATTAAAAAACAAAATATAAAGAACCACAGTAAAAAAAAAAAAAAAACTAGTAGAAAGTCCACTGAAAATGCAAACTGTGAGCGTGTGACAACACATGTATCCCATGTAGATAAAGAACTGGCTAGACAGATACACAGAGATAAAGATAGATCAATTCTACATTGGCAGCATGCCTTCATTTAAAAGTAACACAAAACTATCTATCAAAGATACAAAAAATTTTATTTCAGAATTCAAATGTTGTTAGAATTGACTGCAGTAAAAACATATTGCCACAGGGATTTTTATGGTACATTAAAATGAAGAAAAACATTGTCCTGCTTACTCACTCAAGTTGCTTGCTTTTAATCATGATAATCAATTATCCAGGAAGACAGACGAAAAAGAAAAGAGGACTACATATAAAGGCAGGTCCACAGTGAAGTAGTTTATGATGATTATTTTCTTTCACGTAGGTCCAGTAGAATGTCCTATGTTTAAGATTTAGGCAGAATTGTGACAGTGGAAGAAAATTTTAATACATAATTCTAAAGTTTTGTTAAAATATGGTAATTGGAGATATTTAAATTTTATGACTTCGTAATTTATATTAAAATTATGCAAACATATTTACTCATTTTGATGAGCTCTGCATCAATTTACTCATATTATGAAAACCATCAACAGAGTAGAAAACAACGTCACCCTATTACAGAGTTCCCTCATATACAGTTCTATTCCCTTTTCTGTTCATCAATAGAAATCACTTTCAGATGTTCACAAAAACAAATCAGCTTTGCGTGTTTTTCACCCTTCTAAATTGAAACATAAATAAGTATTTTGGGTTTTGGCTTATTTTATTGGGCATGACTTTTTAGAGTCTGTTGCGTATCTCATTAATTTGTCCCCTTTTATTTTTAAAAGTACACTACCAAAAGAATATGTCACATTCTTAATCATAGTTTGTTCAATACAGTTTGTAAAAATTAGGTGTGTCTATTCGTTAGGGCTGTTAAGAATCTTAATTTTTAAAATACATATCTTTTAGTGTGTGCTGGAGTATGATTGCACCCGTGTCACAGAACACATATGGAAATTGAAAGGCCCTAGAAACTGAACTGAGCTTGGCAGGATTGAAGGAAGCAACTTTCTCTGATGAGCCTTCTTTGGAGTAAAAGAAAAAAATGTAGTTTAGCTTTTCAATGTGTCATGAAGTTTAATTGTGTGTATTTAGTTATGTTGCATTGTATAAAAATGTCCCCACTTATTTTCAAAAAAATTGTAAGTGTTTTGTTAATGACATCAATTTTGAAAATTCCGTTCATGGTTTATACAAGCCAGTATAATGCTACTCTAAAGATTTCACTATTCTAAGGACATAATAATTTGTTTTATTCCCATTAAAAAGTATTTGCCATGTGTGCTTAAGTGGAGTATCTGGAAGGAGAAAAGATATCCTAACTTATTCCAGTGACCTAGTATCCTGTAAGAATGAAAAGAAATGATAACTAAAAAGGAAGTCAGTGGCTGGAGAGATGGCTCAGTGCTTCAAGAGGACCCTCGATCTGTTCCCAGAACCCATATTAGGTGATTCACAAACACATACCATTTCAGCCTCAGGAGACCCAAGGCCCTCTCCTGGCATCTATAGGAACCTGTATTCAACTGTGCATTTCTATATAGATATAGACATGTATACACATAGCTAAATATAAAAATAATTTTTAAGTAAAATGGTGGTATAAAGATTACCAGAAAGAAATAGTGTTGCTTGCCTTAAAAATTCACCTAGTGCATATAAGGCACATCTACATGGTAGAAGTGACAAGGGACCCTTTTCTCCTGTCCCCACCTCTCATTCTACTTCTTGTCTAAAATGGGGTCACAATTTCCTCTGCCATATATTCCCACTTAGATTGTTAAAGTTATTTTTATAAAAATGTGTTTGCTTCTAAGTTTCTCTCTTATTCTAGCTATCACTCAGTAATTGAGACTCTATTACACTATCCGTTAAACAAGCCTCACAGCACAATACCTGAGCAGTTATTACTCTATTCTTAACCCTCTAAACTAATCTGTCTTTCTGCAGAATAAACCTCAGAAATTCTTGCACTTTATGGCTTTCCTGCTCCAGCTCCTTTCATCTCATGTTTCCTGGATTTCTGCTAGTGCTTGAATTCCCTGTTGTCCTCTAACTGCTCCTCTGGCTGACAGGAAGTCTAGCCCATTTCTTTCTCTTGCTTAGCAATTGCCAGTAAGCTGCTTTATTGGAGTATCAGGGGACAATTAGCGGGCAATGTGTATACCATATTGAGACAGCCATATTAAAACAAGGATTGCAACAAGATATGGTGAGTACAGAAATCAGCATTTGAATTACACAATAGCCTATACCTACAGGTGATATTTTGTCCCACAACATGGAGCCAAACAACCTTTCACTTACGTCAAAACCTCTGAGCCAAACTAAACCCATCCTTCCTTTGGTTACTTAGTCTCTTATTTTGATCAGAGCAATATAAAGATAAATCACATAGACCCTCAGAGCCTGCAAAACCTCTTAGCTTTTCCAATGTCTTGATTATAGGGATTCTGCAGTGCAGAAACATAGAATATTTAAAATGAACTATAATGTTTTCAGCAGCTAAGTTTTTGGATGTTATGGAAATCATAGGAAGCTAATTTAGTATAAAGCCTCATGTATATATTATGTTGTGTGTCTAAAATATTTTTCATTCTAGTGGATATGCACATTTTCAACATACCAAGTTAACTTGTATTTCACTAATGGCCGAAAACAAACATATTTTCATGTGTTTGGGGCCATTCTTTTTTCTTGAATATTATTTTTTCTATTATTTCCCCTTATCTTCAAAGTTGTTTGTTCATTCAACTAACCTGGCCCATTTGGTCTTACAGAGACTGAAGCACCAACAGAAGAACATCCATGGCCTGGTCCTAGGCCCCCTAAACACACACACACACACACACACACACACACACACACACACACACACACACACACACTCATAAACTCATATATATATATATATATATATATCTGATAGTCAGCTTGGTCTTCGTATTGGTCCCCTAGTAAGTGGAGCAGGGCTCTCTGACATGGACTCTGTTCCTTATTTTGGAATACTTCCTCCTAATGAGCCTGCCTTGCCGGGGCTCCAGTGGAAGAAGATATCAGACAACGCTTTTAACCACTGATCATTTTCTAGTCCCCCACCAAGTTTTAATGTATGTATTGGGATCTAAACTTTAATCCCAACACTTGTGGAACAAGCATTTTTAACTGTTGAGACATTTTTTGGCCCTTAAATAATGAAAATAGTGCATAGAGGTGTAGTGGAAACTACCAATCGTCATATCTCAGGGTCTCCAACCTGCCCACTATAAAGACTTTTAAAACAAAACAAGATGTGTCTTCTACATGCTGGCTAAGGCAGCAATAATATATGAAAGATAAACTAATATTTTTCCCCAGACATTGTAGAGTTAGATAATGTTGATGAGCTCATAAGGCAAATGTGGAAAAAACGAAAATCTATCTACATTTGTGGTGACATCATAGCTGAAACATATCTAAATTATGAAATGAAACACTCTGAAATCATTTATACCCAACATCATAAATTTTGAGAAACAACAAGAATTCATTTAGTATGGATGGAATGTTTCCATGAGGGCCAAGTGTTCAAGTGATTAAGATTCTGCACAGGGAGCCAGTGGAGGACTGACTTAATGGGCATTCTTCACCAGGGCAACCCCTGGGTTTTCACCTCTCCAGGTACATATTTCACAAACTACTGCAATTAGTGTTTACTCTTGACCTTGGGCATAAGAAAACTGAAAGTGTGGAACCAATAGATGCATTATTGTTGCCAGATCCCTGAGCTAGGATTCCTAAGGAATCTCAGCCCAGAGACAGATTTGTGCCCTAATCCTAATCAGCTGTCTGAATAGACATATTTCAGCTCTGGTCGGTTTGTTTCTCTTTGAAACATATTACATTTTTTATTGAGTTTTAAGTTAGTATAGAAAGTTATGGGCTTCTTTTCACATATATACTGCATTATATTCCCTTTTCATTTTCTCTCCCTTCACCGTTTGCTGATTCTATTTCTCAGGGTTAGTTTCCCATACTGCTTATTTTTTATCACATGCATTATTACACCTGATCTTTTTAAAGCCCTTTCCTTCCCTCTATCTCTTTCTCCTCTCCCATTTTTAGTTTTAGTTCTACAAATACACACACATACACACAAACATATATACCCATATATCTCATATATATATATATATGCATATACATATTAGGGGATATAAATAGATTTAAATATAGATTCTGCATGAAAGAAAACATATATTTGTCTATTTTATTGTTTTGGTAAATTTAATGTGTTGCTTGTATTACTTATTTGTTTCTCTTTGACATTTTTAAATATGTATATAGTTGGCTGAAGTTTTTCACCCCGTTGCGTTCTCTTTCCCTCTTTCTCTTTCACATCTTCTTCAGTGGTGTGGCCACTGAGTAAGTTAACTGATAGATTACCCATGTTCTGGGAAATAACTGTCACCTATTCTCTTGAAATCAATTCTAAATAAATTGAGTGTGCCACACACAACACAAAGGCATGATCACAGGATGGTGATTTGTTCAGGTATTTGTCTTTATATGTGTGGCTTACCTTGCTCAACGTGATGATGTATAGCACTGTCTGTTTTCCTGAAAATATTGTGACTTATTCTTCTTTATGGCTGAATAAATTTCTATTGTGAAATTGTAGAACTTTCCTTACTTTATCCGTGTGTCTGTTGATGGGCATGGTTTTTATATTTTCACTATTCTGGAAAGTATTGATGTATATACATCATATATATGCCAAAAACAAAAATAAAAATCCAAATAATTGTACAAGAACATCAACAGTTTGATGCATAATGTTCTCTGAGAATGTACCCATGCATGGCATAGCTGTGCCATAGGTGGTTATAGTTTCAGCTTTTTTGTGTATCTGTGTGTGCGGGCGTGGGAGAGAGATTTTATTGTGACTTCTATACTCTGTGCACCTGTTTGCATTCCCACATGCAGTGTATGCAGGGTCTTTTCCTCTCATTTTCTTGACATCACTTGCTTCTACTTTTGATTTTTTCTATGACTTTTACATTATGTTAAACAAGTAGACAATTCTCTATTGGTTTCATTTTCTCGTTATTCTGCTCAGCTATGGCAAAGTGTTGCTACTGTCATATGTCATACTGGGAACCAAGGTTTGCAAATCTCAAAAGTAAATGATGTCCTCACCAAAGCTAATAAACGTTTTAAACAAATCCTGATAACTTACAGAGCTTTCCTGGTTGCAGTGGGTGCCTTTTGCCCAAATTTCCTGAATACGTGTCTTAATCATTCCTTTAATGAATGCATGGAGATACTGTTAGAAAAGCCAGGCGCTGCTGTATCAGTCAAGTAGCACATGCATGGAACTACAACAAACCTATCACGTTATGTGACATTTATTTATTTACTTATGAAAGAGGTGCAATTTTCAGTTTCAGAGAAGCCCCGGGGAAAAGGCAGAACAATAAATGTATCTGAGGTCAAGGTTCTCAAGAATAGACTTGAGTTTTATGGAAGTCATATGCTGTCAGGGTCACAGACTTCCTGAGACTGCTGCCTTCATCCATCTCCTAGAAGCATTACAGGGTTTGCCAAAATATCCATGACTCAAAAATCCCAGATTCAGATAAAAGTGAAGAAAAAAATGTTTAAAATCCTAAATAATCTCTATATTTTACTATTTTTGTTATTATTCTGCAATGATTTATATATACATATATATATATATATATTTGCAAACATACTATCAAATGCTTTTCTTATATTATTTGTGTTCTAGATTCATTTTATGATAATTGTACCAGTTGTGCCAGACTAATTAATTATATATAGGTATATAAGTTGCTGAGATAAATTACTTGATAAATCTTATAGAATAGAAAAAAGTTGACGTTAATAAAGATACTTAAGAGACACAAATGACGAAACTGAACAGACACCATTAAAGTGATTCCATCAGAGAAGAATCTGATATTACAGAAAAAAAAAAAACTGGTTTGTGTATTTATTCCATAACTTAGTACAGGACTTGAAACATGTATTTAACTTTGATGAGGTTTGAATCTCATAAGTAAATGAGTTACTGAGAAAAACTGTTGAACAAACATAGGACCTTTCCATTATTCTATTTTAAAAAGTTTTCTAATAACGTTACTGATGCTCTGGGTTCTGGCAGGTGAAGTTGCAGTTACCTTTTTGAATTGCTGGTTTTCTGTTTAACACGTCTGCTGGAATCCTGCCAGCTTTGCCATGGAATAACTCCAAGGAACTGAGTCTAAAAAGCTCCACTTCTCTAGTTGCCATTAACCTGTTTTTTTCTCCTACATTGGGTACGTAGTTTTAAAGGGAGATATAATCATTAAAGAACCCCCAAATTAAAAAGGTTTGAAAAAGTTCAAAGCCAACATTATAAATATGTGAACCAATGTGATCATTTAATTCAGTTCTTTACAATGATGAGACTCTGGTGGTTAATTTTATGCTTGCATCCAAGATTACCATGTGGAAAAGTGAAACATAAAAAATTAGAAGCTTATGGATAAGTAGCAATAAATTTTGATGAAATTTCAAAGTGCTGTTTTATTTATAACAATGCTGCCTGAAGATGCTGTGTGTAGAACATCTTCAGAATACAAGGTATTCAGGTAACACTGATTTTTTTTTTCTTCAAGACAGGTTTTCTTTGTGTAACAGCCCTGGCTGTCCTGAAACTCAGTTTGCAGACCAGACTAGCCTTGAACTCATAGACATCCCGTCTTGGTCTCCTGAGTACCTGGATTAGAGGTGAATGCTACCACACGTGGCTGAACACTGAAAAAAAAAATTTTTTTTTTTGTTTTTTTTGAGACAAGGTTTCTCTGTTTTAGCCTTGGCTGTCCTGGACCTGCTTCTTAGACCAGGCTGGCCAGGAAGTCACAGCAATCTGCCTGCCTCTGCCTCCCAAATGCTGCGATGAAAGGCGTGCACCACCACAGCCGGCCAAACATTGAATTTCTAATACAGAACTGTTTAAAGAAACATCTTCTTTTCCTGTAAAAAAAAATCATGTTTTCTGAGCTTGTATATATTCTATTTGTCTTCAGAAGACAGGCTGAATGTGTGAATAGCTTTTAACATATCCACTCAACACGATTGTGTTGATTAACAAAGAGAAGGTCCTCTCAGAATCCCATGATTTGTTTTATCACAGGTCGAAAAAATTGACTTCATGTACCACAAGATGTGTTTAGGTGGCCTTGGCATTTATCTTATATTGTCAGCAGGAAAATCAGAGAATCACAATAAAAGGTAAACATTTCCTAATTTTGAGAAATTAGAAGGGTAATTTAAGGCAGAGTGGAGTAACACAGCGGTAAGATAGGCACACTTTAACTAGGGATTTAAGGAAGTTCTGAGCTAATTCTTTACTCCAGGTAAAGGTGTATTTATTCAAGACTGTCTCCATTTATTCATTTTTATCTTTGGTTCTAAAAGGCCCAGTATATTCATTATCTGTTGACTGTCAGACCTCAAGTCCATATGGACACATCTTAAGCTATGATTTTTCATTTCATCATCATCATTTAAGATGCTTGAATTCCCACTAGAGCTTTTGAGTAATGATTATGAGCCCAGCACTGCCTGAATGGCCAGGAGCTGGAGACTGAATAACCAGGAGACCTAGAGTAGAAACAAACATCACTGGTCAAACCAAACAAAAAAAAAATCAATGAAATGATTCCTAATTATATTCTTCTATACTCGGAGATCAGTGCCTTATCGAGTCATCATCAGAAAAGCTCCCTCTGGCAGCAGATGGTAGTGAATACAGAGACCCAAGGCAGCTATTATGCAGAGAGAGTCTAAATTGGAGGTCCTGATTGTGTCCCTCCCCTGGGAGATTGGAGAACTCTGTGGAAGAGGAAGAGGAATGACTAAAAGAGTCAGAGGGGCTGGAGGCCACCAGGAGTACATGGTCCACTAAAGCACTAAGCAGGGCTCATATGTGCTCACATAGAGTAAAAAGGCAAGCTCTGGGCCTGCATGGTCTGCATCAGGTCCTTATTACATGGTGGCAGGTGTATCTCTGATTCTCTTATCTTCAGATGCTTTTTCCCCATTGTGTTGCTTTTTCCAGCCTCCATATGAGGACATTTACCTTGTTTTATTGCTTTGTAGTTGTTTTGTTTTTGTTTCTGTTTTTTTCCTATTTTCCTGTCATTTCTTAGAGGCCTGATCTTTTCCAAAGATGAAACTCAGAGGAGGAAAGTGAAGATAGGGATGAACTAGTAGGATTCAGGGGAGGAAAAACTATGGTTGGTATTTGTTGTAGGAGATAAGAATCTGGTGTCAATAAAAAAATAAAATACAATTTTAAAAATAAGAGAAAGAAAAATTATTTTGCCTGTGTCTTAAAACATGTCTTTTTTTACATAACATCACATGGGATTAAATTATACTGTATCTGATTCATATAAAAATAGAGAGATATAAAACACTGACCATTTTGAAAAGAATTTCAATGACAAGAAAAACATCACACCTGAGAACACTATTTCTGTTGAAATAGACTATGTATAGTCTACCTCCCTTGAATTTCCATCCACAACTTTTTCTTTTTGATGTTAAGTTGATTTCTGTCTTATATGTATTAGTAACATAGATTGAATAATTCCATAGCAATTGTCTCTTTCCAATCTCACGTATGAGCTGCCACTATTTAGTCATAAACAATTGCAGGTCCTTGCATGGAAATGCTACCATGAGCAGTAGTTTCCTCGTTGTCATAGGTTTATTTCCCTTAGTTCTATTGGGCTTTTGAGAATATAATTAACAAATAGGAATTCTGTTTGTTTGTTTTGAACAACACTAAATGTTTTCTCATTGATGAAACAAAACTGATTCTTTTTTTTTCTGTTTCTTTGTCCTTTATTTTTTATTTTTTGATATTTAACAATTTTTTAAATTAATTTATTCTTGTTACATCTCAATGGTTATCCCATCCCTTGTATCCTCCCATTCCTCCCCCCCCCCCCTTTTCCCATTATTCCCCTCCCCTATGACTGTTCCTGAGGGGGATTACCTCCCCCTGTATATGCTCATAGGGTATCAAGTCTCTTCTTGGCTACCTGCTGTTCTTCCTCTGAGTGCCACCAGGTCTCCCCCTCCAGGGGACATGGTCAAACGTGAGGCACTAGAGTACATGAGAAAGTCATATCACACTCACACAAAAGCCTTCACTTACTAGGAAACTGGGACAGAGGGGAAGGCATCCTATTGGGACTCTAAATGAGAGACGCATGGGAGAATAGCAAAATAAAAGGATACAGAGGGTCCTAGAAACCTACAAGTAGAACAATATGATAGGCAGATTTGGGCCCAGGGATTCCGCTCAAACTAAGGCACCAGCCAAGGACAATACAGGAGGTAAACTTTAAACCCCTTCCCAGATCTAGCCAATGGTCAGAATATTCTCCACAGTTGAGTGGAGAGTGTGATATGACTTTCTCACAAAACTGATTCTTACTAAAACCACTTCAATATTACATTTTATGTCCTTTTTTGTTTTATTTTATTCTTTTTGTTGTTGTTTTGTTCTTTCTTTCTTTTCTTTTTTTGTTTTTTGAGTAAATGATGAAAACACTTAATATTAATCTCTGAACAGCATAATACCATAACCACAGTAACCATGATATGCTTTACATCCTTGAATTATACTCATTTTCCATAACTAATAATGTGGCTTTTGATTGGCATCTCCCAATTTTCCCTACTTGCCTAACAATCTAGCTGAAATGAACTACAATGAATTCATCTGTCCTCTGTTTCACATATAAATGAAATTACGCATTACTTATACCACTTTCCCTTTCCTTGCTGTGAATCAAACTATGACTGTATTGTGCTGAGTAGATGCCCTGACATTGAGCTATACACAGAGTCCCAGGCTATACATTATACTTTTCTTATTTGCATTATTTCAATTTATTTAATGCCTTCCATATTGTATATGTTGTTGCATAGGATTTAATTTCTCTTACAAGGTTATGTGCATAGAATAATATATAGTTTATATTTAGATTATCAAATATTTCTATGTAAGCACATAGGATTTCACTTTTATTTATCATTTGATTACTTGAAAATATTTACTATGTTTTTATGTCTTAACTGTTGTAGATAATACTGCAATGAATGAACAAAGAAGTTGATACTTTTGTTGCTGTTGTTTTTATGTTTTTATGAAATCTTATTTTACTTGGTTATACACCAAAAAATTGAATTGGTGAGCCATATGCTAATTCTTCTACTTTTATGTTTTAGGAGATTTTACACTGCCCTTCATGGTGGTTTTATAGCCTTACACTAGCAAAAACAGTGCAAAGATGTTTTCTTTTCTCTATACCAATCTAACAACTATTTATTATCTGTCTGAATGGTAATACATTAACAGATCTGAAGATTTCTGTCAATGTGGCTTTGATTTACTTTCATGTCCTGATGACTAGAGTTATGGAGCACACTTTTATACATTTATTAGCCATTTGCATAACTTTGGAGAAATTTTTGTGCAGATTCTTTGTTCATATTTTCATTAGTCCTTTGATAATTTCAGGCAATGTGTGTTGATCACATTTACCCCTACTCCAATTCCTCCTACATCCATCCCTGTTTCCTACCCACTTAGCTCTGTGTTCTCTTTGTCTTACCACTTTTAAAATTACCAGGCCCTTAAAAAAAGACCGACTCTTAGCTATCAACCACTAATGACACCTCACCAAGAGGTGGAATATTATTCTATCTTTCACTCCTCATGCTGGGATTATGTACAGGTCATGTGGGTGCTGCCATGCCACTGCTGTGAATTCATATATGCTATTGCCCTCCTGTGTCCAGAAAATATTGTTTTCATGTAATCACCTATTACCTGTGGTTCTTAGAAGATTCACATGCCCTTCTCTGCAATAGCCCCTCAGTCTTGGGAGGAGAGATTGTGTAGATGATTCATTTAAGTGTGACAATTCTTCAATGTCTTGTTCTTACAATTTGACCAGCTTTGGATATGTGTGATCTTTGTCACTTACTGAAAAAAAAAATAACCTTTTCTGATGAGTGCTTAGAGATCTCTGAATACAATGATAAGTTGTTAGTATTTGATTTAGTACTGTACTAATTTCAGAAGATAATAACAGTAGGTTCTCCTCTAAGGCTTATGATTTATCTAACCAGTTTCAAGGACCTGATAACGGTGTCAAGTATGGTTTTCAACTTGTGGAATTGTCCTTAAATCCAATGTAAAAAGTGGCTGATTAGTTTCCTGATATTTTTGCCCCTATTGCACCAGTGGACATATATATCACGCTAGACTGTATCAATGTAACTTGCAGGGTTCACAGCAGAGTGAATCTGATAATTACTTTTCTCCTTCAGAAATACATGTATCTTTTAGATCTAAGAAATTTATCCAGTAGAAATTAATCTCTTACAGTGTTTTCTCATGTTTTATGACTGAAACATTAGGTATATTTACCAGTATTTATTAGTTATATTTTTTTGAAGTGGTATGAGACTTACATGAGACTTACCTATGAATGTAATTCTCAGATGAGTGGTTTCTTCTTCTTCTTCTTCTTCTTCTTCTTCTTCTTCTTCTTCTTCTTCTTCTTCTTCTTCTTCTTTTCTCTCTCTCTCTCTCTCTCCTTCCCACTCCCTCCCTTTCCTTCCCTTTCTCCCTCCCTCTCTTTCTCTCTCTCTGTCTCACTGTTTCTGTCTCTGTCTGTCTGTCTGCCTGTCTCTCTCTCTCCTCTCTCCATCTCTCTCTCTCTCTCTCTCTCTCTCTCTCTCTCTCTCTCTCTCTCTCTCTGCTGGGTAGAAAGTTCATAGTTTTGTAAAGCCACAGGTATCTATATTTGCTTTTGTTAACATTGCTTTTCTGTAATTAAAAAATATTGTCACACTATTATCAAGGAGTTTCCCCTATGTTTTCTTCTGGGAATTTTAGACTTAGTTCTAACATTGTTGATTGAATTAATTTTGAGATAATTTTTTTGTATTATCCAAGATAAAGCATAATTTCATTCTTCTTCATCTGTAGACATAGTTTTCATAGCAATGTTATTGTAGAAAATATAATGTTCTCATTTATATTCCACATGCCCATGTCAAAAGTTAGCTAGTTGCTTGTGTATACATTTATTTATGGACTTTCTAGTATATTCCTTTGGTCTCTATGTGTGGTTGTTTTTTTTTATTTCAGAATGAGACTCCTTGATTAAAAGCTAAGTAATGCTGTTTGAAGCCAAAGAACAGGGTACTTCCACTGTGTTCTGATGTCTATAGATTCACTGGCACATCTAAGTACTTATACTGTATCATACAAAATTAATAATCGATGCTTTTCCTATTGCTCTAAAGTATGTTTTTGGTATTTGATAGATACTACATTAAATCATGAAATATTCTGAATAATATGAACTTCTTAATAATATTAATACTTTCATTAAATAAAAATAAAATATTTCCTTATTTTTTACTCTTTTTATATCAGTTTAAGAGTTATAGTATATGGACATTTAACACTTGCTTAAGGAGATTCACAAGCCTCTTATTTTTATTAATTATCTTAAAATAGATTTTATTTATTTTGTGTAGTTTTTTATTAGTGAGTAGGAATGGAACTTTTATAAGTTAATTTTTATATTTTTTGAATTACTAAAGTTGCGTATTCCATATATTTTCCTGGACACTCCTCAGTTTTCTATTTGGTAGATTCATGATGTCTATGATGAAAATAATTTAAATTCTAATTTTCTGTTTTGCTTCCATTCATTTCTGTTTCTTATTCTATTGCTGTGCTCAAACTTCCAGTCCTATGTAAACAACAGTGAAGGTACTCAGGATCTTGTTCCTGGTTTTGAAATCTGAAGAATTCAAAGTTGAATATGACATGAATTAGCTGTGGGCTAGTGGTATATGAAATACCTTACTTTTGGGTAAGATTCTCTCTTTTTTTTTAACACATTTTTATTGAAAGATAAAATAATTCATATTACATCTCATTTTCTATCCCATTCCATACATCCTCCCATTCCTCCCTCCCTCCCACTTTCACCCCAATCCCCCTTCCCTATGACTGTCAGTAGAGTACTGAAGGTCAAATATATAATCAGATGAAGATAAGGTGTTTGAAAAATTCTAAAAAGCTTTCTGAATAAAGAAAGCTCTCAAAAATTAGATGCAAGAGAATCTTACCCTATGACTGCTCTTCCAGAGGTCCTGAGTTCAATTCCCAGCAATCACATGGTGGCTCATAATCATCTATAATATGATCTCATGCCCTCTTCTGGTGTGCAAGTGTACATGTAGGCAGAACACTGTATACATAATAAATGAATAAATCTTCTTTTTTTAAGTATACCACAACATTCTGTTTTAGTAAGGATTTCTATTGCTGCAACAAAGTGCCATGACCAAAAAGCAAGTTAGGAAGGAATGTTGATGTATGCTTCCATGTTGTTGATCAGCGAAGGAAGTTAAGATTGAAATTCAAATAGGGCAGGAGCCTGAAGGCAGAAGCTGATAAAGAAAATATGGAAAGGTGTTGCTTACTGGTTTGCTCAGCCAGCTTTCTTATAGAACCCAGAGGCACCTTCCCAGGGATGGTACCACCCACAGGGCACTGAGCCCTCACTCACTCATCACTAATTGAGAAAAGGCCTTATAGCTATATCTCCTGGAGTCATTTCCACAACAGAAACTCCTTCTTTTCTGATTAGTTTTATTGTCTCAAGTTCACTGACAACCAGCCAGTACACATTCTCACCAGTATATTGAGAGTAATAAAACCAGTTCCTCTTACTTAGTTTTCAACAGTTTGGGCTGGATTCACTTGTGCATGTGCAAGGAGAGTAGAGGTGGGTGTGTTTGTGACTTCTATAGGTTATTAGGAATTGTGTAGCTTTGTAATTCAACTACCACAGTGAAGAGACCCATCATCTTTCCCCTTTACAACAATGATAAAGCATTTTTAATAAGGCTTTCTTTTTTCACATTTGGGAAGGGTCAGGAGTTCTTCTTCCAGCCTGGTATATGTCTTGATAATTTAAATTAATTGTTTCTCTCTTTTTCTATGGATGGCATCAACTCTTGAGTAATAGATCTCCAGGGTGCTCCTCCTCTTGCTCTTTCAGAAGTATGATCTATTGTGTGTCTGTACATCATCAAAGCAAATTGCTTCTTCAATGATGTGTAAGTATAATACATCATCAAAATGGGACATGGGATAATGCATCACCATGAAAAAATGCTATCCCACTTGACAGACAAGGTCAAAGAGCAAATTTAGACAGCATTTTCACACTTCTCAAGCATCATCTTCAGTTTTAGAGTGAGTTTGTTTGCTCAGAGTAATTTACCCGAACTACTGACAAGGCTAACTGCATGTGGGTGCTCCAAGTTGATTCATTCAGTAAATTAAAATCAAAGTGGTTGTACTTCAGTGAAAGCTACAACTGGATGGCACATAAGCAGGTTTTCTGACCACAGCATGTTTGCATCTTCTCTGTTTCTAAGTTGTTCACCAATAAATTGTTTCTGAAAGAAAGCTCTCCAGTAAAATTACAAGCTCCTTCAGGGTGGTTGGAAGTAGTTACTATCTTGAACTTCTGTTTCTTATGGAGTATCTAAAACATTTGGAATATATGGAAGATACTCATTAATCCTTATTCAGTAAAACTGATTTTGTAAACACTGGACATCCAAATATCCCTTTCAGATTAGCTTCATACTTGGCTTCCTAGTGAGAGAAGTCTGTTAACTTTTAAAATTTTTTAAACACTTTTTCCTTGTTTGTTTATTCTCCTGTCATATATTAAGTCCTGACCAGTTTCCTCACTTTCCTCTCCTCCCAGTCCTCTCCTCCAACCTCTCTTCTCTCCAAAATACACTCCTCTTCCATTTCCCTTTAGAAAGGAGCAAGCCTTCCAGGAATATCAACCAAACATAGTATAAAAAGGTAGATCAAGTCTAGGCAGTCAGGCATGGTGGTACATGCCTGTAATCCCAGCACTCTCCCAGGCAGAGACAGGTGGATCTCTGTGAGTTCAAGGCCAGCCTGGTCTAAAAAGCAAGTCCAGGACAGCCAAGGATATGCAGAGATACCCCATCTCAAAACAAGCAATCAAAAAGACTAGGCACATACCCTCATATTCAAAGCTGGGTCAAGCAACCTAGTAGGAGAAAAAGGTCTAAAATGTAGGCAAAAGAGTAGAGACAGTTCCGTTTTAACTGTTCGGAGTTCCCCAGGAACACCAAGCTACCACCATAATGATAACTTCTGCAAAGGACATAGGTCAGACACATACAGCTTCCATAATTGTTGCTTCAGTCTGCTTATTATGAGTCATGGCTGGAGGATTCTTGTTCTTCTCTCTCTCTCTCTCTCTCTCTCTCTCTCTCTCTCTCTCTCTCTCTCTCTCTCTCTCTCTCTGTCTCTCTCTCCACTTTTGTATTTAAAAACTCTTCTGGCCAGGAGCTACTTTTTTAAAGGATTTCATTCCAAGATGATGTGAAATTAAACTTTCAAATTGGTTTTAGGAAATAAGAGAAGTACTTTTTGTGAATATACTTCCAGTGAGTAGATGGATTGGGAGCAGGGCTAATTTGAGCATTGGCAGAACAGTATCCTCCTCTCTATTAAATGCCAAGTGTTGTTAAATTAGAATTAAGCATACATTATTGTTCTTTTAACCCTTAGTTCTGAAGATTTTAATTCAATGTCAATAGTTTGAAAAAAACAAAAACAAAAAAATTGTATTGATGTCAAACCCCTACCCAGATCTAGCCAGTGGACAGGACATTCTCCACAGTTGAATGGAGAGTGGGGTCTGACTTTCACGCATACTCTGGTGCCTCATATTTGACCATGTCTCCTGAATGGGGAGGCCTGGTGGCACTCAGAGGAAGGACAGCAGGCAACCAAGAAGAGACTTGATACCCTATGAGCATATACAGGAGGAGGAGGTCCCCCTCAGTCACCGTCATAGGGGAAGGGGTAAGGGGAAAATGGAAGGGAGGGAGGAATGGGAGGATACAAGGGAGGGGATAACCATTGAGATGTAATATGAATAAATTAATAATATAAATTTAAAAAATTTGTATTGAAGTCTAAGTTTTCTAAGTCTGCATGTCCAAATACTCACAGTACATCAAATAAATTATGGTCTTTGGCCAGCTCCAAAAATAATAAAATTAAATTCAACACAGCCACTAAAATTTGTAGTCCTTCAAAGGGGGATGGATGACACAAAAAAACAGCAAAAGGAGCTAAATCATATGCCCACTCTGGTTGCTCACTAGAGTTCGATTGATATTGTTTTTGCACAAAAAATATTGAACATGTGATGAACTGTAATATCTTCCTTTGAAACAAGTAAATAAATGAATATACAAATTAATTACACATAAACTCTGAAAGAAACCAGAGAAGCTCACAGACTGATAGCTAAGAAACCGATTTTTGCCTAATAAAATTCTGGACTATAGTTAAAGGATAGTTAAACAATAGATCCACTCAGTGGCAAAATCTTATTATTCTTATATAAATCTTCACATACTGCTAGTATTGATCTTAGTTTCTATAAGACTAGAGTTATAATCACCTAGGAGACATGACTCAGTGCATATCTGTTAGTGAGTTTGCAAAGAGCATTGCCTGAGGAGACATGCATGATAAAATTGAATAGGGCTTTCCAACGGACAGCATAAACATAAACAGGTCCCAGAGAAAACATTGTGTGCCATTTTATCTTTATTTTACTTTACTTTTTGAGGGAATGCAACCTTTTTTGTTCCATTTGTCAGAATCCAGTGACATCAGACCCAATGGTATCTGTCTTCCAAAGTTGATTCAGTATCAGGAGTCTCCAGGTGATGCCCATATGTTGATTATGAAATTGGTAATGGTGGGGCATTAAGCTACTTGGGCTGAATTGTTTCTTAACCTCTCTAGCACATAGACAGATATTTTTAGACTATCTAGCTTTGACACACTGTAAAAGCCAATCTAATAAACTTCCCTTATAACATATAGATACTATCAAAACTGAATCTGTTCTAGATCAGTGACTCACTAACTTCCCGAAGCTGCAACACTTTAATACAGTTCCTCATGTGGTGACTCCAACCATATTATTTTCAGTGCTACTTCATAACTGTAATTTTGCTCTTAATAACAATAATGTTATGAATTATAATGTAAATATCTGATATGCAGGATATCTGATATGTGACTCCCAAAGGCGTCACAACCCAAAGATTGAGAACTGCTGATCTAGATATGCCTGTTTATGGATATGATAGTTATCTTTTTACTATCTATGTTAATTTACATGCATATGACTTAATATATTACATTCATATCTTGGATTTCCATAATATTTTCAGTTCAGAAGAGAATTTATGTAGTACTTTTAAATTACTTTTATAATTGCCAACTATATAGGGAATACCACACTGTATTAAACATCATGCTTTTATTATACACTGAAGTGGAGCAAAATCCTATGTATTAAATTTATATTTATATTTTGTATTATGAGGATAAATACTTTTAACTTTCTTTATAGATTCCCAAAGGTTGATATACTGGAACAAATTTGATAAGGTTATTTTGTGTTGAAAAGAATTGTATTATGTTACACCAAGGAACCCTTACTAACATGTTCAGCTACAAACAAAGGTGCAGGATTACAAGTTAAGGTTTTTTGCGCTGTTCTAAAGTGTTTTGAGAACACAGGCAAAGTTTTCTCCCATTCTGTTGGCTGCCATTTTGTCCTATTGATGCTGTCCTTTGCCTTACAGAAGCTTTTCAGTTTCGTGTGGTCCTATTTATTAATTGTTAATCTTAGTGCCTTCATTATTAGTGTTCTGTCCTGATGGTAGGAATCTCTGCTAAGGCACCTCCATATCTTCCCAGAAGGTTACCCTCTCCTATATCTCCAGCTTGTTGCAGAGGTTTCCCTTCTCTCTGTAAGCCCTCTGCCCTCCTTCCCCTCCTCTTCTCAGGTCTGAACCCCACCCACATTTTTCTCTGCATTCCCTCTCCTACATTGTTTCCTCTCTTCAACCACTTCTGCTGTCTATTCTATTTTCCCTTCTGTGTGATATTTAAGTATCCTCTCTTGGGTCCTCCTTATTATTTAATCTTCTTTCGGTCTGTGAATTGTAATATGTTTATCCTGCATTATATGGCTAAAATCCACTTATAAGTGAGTACATACCATGTGTGTTTTTCTGGGTCTGGGTTATCTCACTCAGAATGATCTTTTCTAGTTCCATCCATTTGCCTGAAAACTCTATGATTATCTTGGTTTTTAGTAGATAAGAAGCCTTCCGTTGCATATGTGCACCACAATTTCTTCATCCATTCTACAGTTGAGGGACACCTAGGTTGCAGATTCTGGCTAGGGGAGCACCAACCCACCCACAAAATCTTCAATCCAAAACATATCCTGCCTAAAAGATGTACAGAAAGATAGAGCAGAGATTAAGGGACTATCCAGCCAATGCCTGCCCCTACCTGAGAACCACCCAATAGAAGAAAGCCTGACACTGTTAGTGATACTCTGCTATGCTCACAAATGGGAGCCTAGCATAGTTATCTTCTGAGAGTCTCCACCCAGCAGTTGATCCAAATAGATGCAGAGACTCATAGCAAAGCTTTGGGCAAAGCACAGGGAATCTTGTGGAAAAGTGGGGGATTGGATGGAGGTACATGGAAGTGACAGGTGCTCCACAAGAAGACCAACAGAGCCAACTAACGAGGGACCATAGGGGCCTGCAGAAACTGAAGCATCAACCAAGGTCCATGAAAAGCCTGAACGTAGGACCCCTACACAAATATAGCCTATGGACAGCTCAAGCTTCATGTGGGTTTCCTAGTAAGTGGAACAGGGACTGTTTCTGATGTGGACTCTGTTGCCTGCTTATTGATCACTTCCCCCTGTTGAGGCTGCCTTGCCAGACCATGGGGTAAGAGGATTTGCTTAGTCCTGATTTCACTTGATAAGCTGGGGTGTGTGGGTGGGGGCTTCCCTTGCCTAAGGAGGGGGATGGGTAAAGAGGCAGGGAGGGTGGAACCTGGAGGAGAGGAAGGAGGGCCTATGACAGTGATATTAAGTAAATAAATTAATTAAATAGAAAAAAATTGGAACAAATCAAAAGAGAGAATTCTCAAGAGAAGAATCTCAATTGACTGACAAAGAAATGTTTAACATCCTTAGCCTTTAGGGACAGGCAAATTAAAACTACTTTGAGATTGCATCATACACCCCACTTTTTAGAATGGCTAAGATCAATAACTTCCTGGAAAAGATGTGGAACAAGGTTAAGACTCCTCCATTGATGATAAGAATGCAAATTCATAGAGCTACTGTGGAAACCAATATGGCAGATCCTCAGAAGACGGGACTTAATTTGCCTCAAGACCACTGTTGCACATATACACAAAGGTCTCGCCATCCTACCACAAAGACCCATGTTCAATCTCGTTAACTGTGGCTTTATTTTCATAATAGCCAGAAACTGGAAACAATCTAGATGTGCCTCAACAGAAGAGTGAATAAAGAAAATGTGGTACATTTATACAATAGAATATTAGTATTAGTTGGATGTTTTTAAAAATCATGTATTTAGCAGGAAAATGGATAGAACTAGAAAAGTCATCCTGAGTATGATAACATAGAAGATAAATATACTATGTATTCACTTATAAGGAGATATTAGCCATTAAGTGAAGAATAATCAGACTACAATTCATAGACCCAGATAGATTAGATGAAGAGGAGAAGTAAGGAAGCATGTGGGGGGAAGGTGAGCTGTAGGGGGAGAGTACAGAAGGAGATGGAGATGAATGAATTTGGGAGGACCACTTAGGGGATGGTATGGAGACCTGGTGCAATGGAATGAAGGTGATCCTAAAGAGGACTCCTAGTAAAAGGAGACATGGTATCCCAATGGGATAGCTATTTAAGCCAGCTGGGGCTTCCTGTGCAGAACTAGGATTCATTCAATTGAATTGTTGGCCAAGGGAGTCCCATGGGAATCTCCAAAGAACCATAGCTGTTGTTATGACTACAGGTTGCTCTCCTCAAACTGAGAGCAGTGGTAGATTGCTGAGGACAATACCCACACCACTCTATGAACATGGAGATGTCAAACTGCTGCCTACATGAAGCCCTCATGCCTGTGTTCTAGTCTCTTTGGAGAAGAAAGTTAATTGGCAGGCTAATAGAAAAGAAATCTGGACACTAACCCAACCATAAAACTTTTGATCTACAATCTATCTTGCCTACAAAACAGTCTAGAATACTGGTTGTGTAGAACTTGTGGGAGTAGCCTAAGATGCCTGATTTGATTTAAGGCCCAGGCCAGGAGAAGGAATTCATATCTGACACTGCTTGAGTAACCAAGAACCAGAGATTAGATAACTCAGATACCTAGGGTAAAACCAAATACTATTGGTGTAAAAATTAATAAAATGATTCCTAATAATATTCTGCTATATTCATAAATCCATGCCTTATCTAGTCATCATGAGATGTGGGGAGCCATGCTAAATTCTGCCATGTTAGAAATCCTGTGCTTAGGCTACATGCTGTGACCTTCGAGTTGCTGACCCTTGCTGAAGGAGGTCTTGTGTTCTAGGCTATGTTTGGATTGTCTACCCAGAGAAATAGGGAAGTTCTTACAGGGAGCTACCCTGAGAAATCGAGACGTTCTTACAGGGAACCACCCAGAGGATTAAGGCAGTTCCTACAAGGAGCTATTCAGGTGACTGTATTCTTGCCTGGGCGCTAGGGAGAGTGGGATTAGTATAGATCCTATTGACCTTGCTATATAAAGTCTTACTCTTCTGCATTAGAGTCTTGATCAGAAATTTCCAGACTTGACTCAATGTCTCTTGTGTCTGTCCCCCACTTTCAAGCCCTACTCCCTCTTTCAGGTGAACACTGGTTCGATTTGACCCATGGGACGGAACAATCAGAGGGTTTCTTCCACCAACAGATGAGAACAGATACAGAGACACACAGGCAGACATTATGTAAAGAAAGAGTCTAAATTGGAGGTCTCCATCAAATCAGTCCCCTCTGAGCTTATGGGATCCCATAGAAGAGGAGGCAAGGAGATTGTAAAAGCCAGAGGAGATAGAGGACAACAGGAATCAACTATTTTGAATCAACTAAACAAGGCACAAATGAGCTCACAGAGACTGCAGCAGCAAGCACAAGGGCCCACACAGGTCTGCAACAGGTATTTTGTGTATATACTGTAGCTATTACCTTAGTGTATTTATGGGACTCCCTGATTATGAGAACAAGTAGGTTCTGACTCTTTTGTTTGCTTTTTTTCTTTGTTTGTTTTGTTTTTTGAGACAGGGTTTCTCTGTGTAATCCTGGCTATCCTAGACTTACTTTGCAGACCAGGCTGGCCTCAAACTCACAGCAATCCTCCTGCCTCTGCCTCCTGAGTGCTGGGATTAAAGGCATGCGTCCAATTTTGTGTCCACTTTTGGGATTCTCCCTCCTGTTGGTTTTCTGTCTCGACAATCCATATCATAGTTTTACCTTTACCTTATTATATTTGTCTGTTATGTCTTAGAAGCCTGTCTTTTCTGATTAGAGACAGAAGAGGAGGGGAGGTGGAGAGGATCATGGAGAGTAGAGGGAGAAGTAACTATAATCAGGATATAGTATATGAGAATGAACTCTATTTGCAATTAAAGAAAAGAAAAGAAAAAAGGGGAAATCATATAATTAGTTTATAATTTCAAAAAAAAAACCTCCAAAATAATACTTTTTAAAAGAATGATGTTGCTTCCAAAAATCCCAATACATTTGGGGGAAAAACTGACCATGTCACTAATGATTCTTTTTTACCTTTGAGAAAGTTTATGTAGATGTACAAAATGACACTTAGCTAAACCAAGCCATATAGCATTATATGTAGTCTGTACACACTCCTCACGCCACCTACTGCACCATACTTGGCCGGCTAGCTGTTCTTACTGTGAAACGCTTGCCTCTGTACTTGATACAACTTGTACACTTTCCCAAAGCTGAAACTTCTAATACTCACAGCATTAAGAAGTCTCAATTATGTTTTCAAGGTGAATTAATATATTTATTTGCAAAACTCTATGTTTCTTTACCATTTCACATGTATAGAGTATACTGCTTTTTAATTGTATGGCTGTGACTTTAGGTGATTATCATGAACAACAATATTCAAAGAATTTGATCTTCTCCAATGCTGAAATTCTTTTACTTGGTTAATTGTTTCTCATATCAAAGAAAATTAAGCTATGCATCAGTAATTTCTGAGAGTTGGTGTCAGGTTCAATGCTGAAAGCATCAAGAGTTATTTCATGTGATTTGCCATATTACCTTGGTAGGATAGTGGGAGGCCTGTTGGCACTCAAAGAAAGAGTAAGCAGGCTACCAAGATTAGACTTGATAGCCTATGACCATATAGTGGAGGAAGAGGTCCCCCTCAGTCTAAAACCTAGGGGAGGGGAATAGGGTGAAAGTGGGAGGGAGAAAGGAACAAGAAGATACAATTGATGGGATAACAATTGAGATGTAACAGGAATAAATTAATTAAAGAAAAAAGAAAAAATACCATAGACTGTCCCATAAAACATATTTAAAAATCTAACTGTCAGTGTCATTGTGCTTTTTAGCATATGTAAGAACCCTTTAATTTTGTCTAAGTTTCTGAAAGTTTGAACACAACTTTGGTCACTCATTAAGGTTGTATGATGCCAGTTATTTGTTTTGTTACATGATATTCTCCCTTTGCACATTTTTTTTTGTCTTCCTATGCCGGCTATTTTAGAAACATACTTGCTATATTGAACAAGAAGATAGGTCCAACTGCTCAAGTATAACCTCATTTTAACTACTTATTCCACATATAATTGCAATCAGAGATTCACTGAAGATTTGGACCTGCCTGTGTTGGGAAGTTACTCTTCCACCCACAACACCTGAAGTGATTTTAACTTGTATGTTACTGATGAAGGAACATGTGTATGTGCAGTCATTTGTTTACTATTACAGGAAACTAGGGATTATATTAAATCCCAACTCCAAACCTCAAAGTTTATACACTTGAGTTTTTTAATTAAATCCTCCAGCAAACAACTTTTCCATTTCCTGAACAGGGTTAATTGCCAAAAATGAGCATAAGAAAATCCTAAAATATAGTGCTAATATCATGCCAAATGTATTAGCACAACATACCCACACATACTGCATTTCACAGAAGAGCTAACCCTTGATTGGTAAGTGAATGTATTGGCCAAGTTAAAACTAAATCTAGTTCAAAATTCTCCACCATGCTTAAGCCATCTGGGATAATTTGGCCATATAAAAAATAATGATAGTCTATAATAATGATTCTAAACATTCAGAATGCCTTTGAAGAATCCTTTTTGATATGATTTTATGTGCATAGTTATTGTGAGCTTGCCATGATGTTTTATGTAGAAAAATACTAGTTCCCATGTAAAAAGAATAGATATGAAAAATGATTGTGTATGTGTGTGTGTTTGTGTGTGTATGTGTAACACAGTATGAATAACCAGACTTCTGCCATTTATTTTTCAATATTACAGAAGCACCTTCCCTTAAGTATATATGACACAAGCTAAATCTCAAGTGTAAACTATGGATATTAAGCAAATATCATGTACCAGACATCTACTGCTTACTGAGCTTCTTAGCTGACACCAAACTCAGAATAAATAAATATTGAGATATTTTGAAATCCTAAGTAAATAAATTTGGAATTGAAGAACAAAGTTGTAATTGTGAGTAAGTGAACACTATGAAGAAAAATGTGCTAAGAAACTAAGCTTCACTATCAATCTACAACCATTAATGTCCAGTTTGTCTAAAAAATAGTATATTAGAAAAAGCATCCAAAAAAATAAAATAATAAAGAAAGAAAGAAAGAAAGAAAGAAAAAAGAAAAAGCATCCAACCCAGGTTGAAATAGTTATCAGTTCTTTTCATCCCTCTGTTTGATTATTTTTGTCTTCACAACTCTAAAATGCCCCAAAGTACGGTGTTAAATAATTCAACGCAGCTAATACATCATGTTCATTTTCTATATCAGGTTGACTTCCACATCACAAAGTCTTAAATAAGCTACACCCATGCGTTCTCATCAACATGGTTGCCACAACAAACCTGAAGCAGGAATTACATACCCTAACTTATAAGTATGAAACTTCATAGGACCTTAGCTCTAGACGAAGAACTACAGGCAACTAAGGAAGGCTGCGAGGGGAAGAAATAATAGTGGTCCCCGATAAATGTCCCCTATAATTATTCTATATCAAATGGTCATCTTTGAGATCCTATACAAAATATGCTCTTAGATGGTTGTTCTCAAAATATATAATATAATTAATATATTAATATATTTCAATGATTACGGAAAAGAGTCCATGAATTTGTGAGTGAGTAAAGGGGGAAGTACATGAGAACCAAAGAAGGATGGAAATACATTGGGAATAATGGTATGATTGTATTTTACTTTCCAAAAATATATATTAAATTAGAAAATTAGGAGATGTATGTTTAGGTCCTCATCATTTAAATGTGCATATTTTTATTTTAGAAAATAAAATGATACTTTTTGTAGGTATAATGATTCAATGTCTACATATTTACAATTCCCATAGGCCTACCTTAAGAAGCTACTATGCATTTATGCTTTCAAGAAGATTTAGTTCTGGTCATTCTCATTGCTGTGGGTTTTAGAAATCCTTAATCGATCACCACATGAACTTATATGTTATTTATATTGAATTCTAGAAATTGAGGGAAAGGGAAATTAGGCAGGGGAACATAAACACCCAGCTAATGGAAAGGCAGTTTAAAATGAAGAGCTAATGTAAGGAAGAAGACAAATAAAATTTTTGCATATGAACCAAGCCAAATTGCACTAAGTACAGGAGTAAAAAATGAGGGATAAAATTACAGTTTGGAGTACCAATATAGAGACATATTTCAGAAGGGAAAATAACATATCTCTGTCTCTGTCTGTATGTCTCTCTCTCTTTCATACCAAAAGAAAATAAAACAATAATGAACAACTAGGGCTGTCACATCTGTGAGTTTTGGAAAAGGTAAACTACTGTGGACAGTATTCAGAAAAACAATAGTAAGTTGAGACAGTGTAGGCAGTATTAAAGTAGACAGGTAGTTTCTGGTGTTCTATAGAGCATACTAAATGTGGTAATCCACATTCTCAATCTCCATGTGGCACATATAATGAATGAGCTAGAGGCCTGCCATTTGAAGTGTGATTTGTTGGAAGTTGTCAACATCAATACCACCTGTGATCTTCACAGGAATCAAGGCTTTGGTTCAATAGTCTCTGGCATCTATATGATAATATTCACTTTCAGAAGATCCCAGGCGATTCCTTCACACATGATACTTGAAGCACACTAAATTGTCCTGCAGAATGAAAAGGCATGGTCAAAGCCACTAGGATATAGAAATACCTCAACATGTTGTTATTTAAGATACAGAATCTGTGCACAGGGATAAGGATTAGACTTAGGTAAACAGTTCTCAAAGGTAAGCTAATAGAAAGGAAAGTAGCTATGGCAGCTATTAAACTTTCACCTTTTCTCAGGAGGACCACACTTTCTATGAAGCGGGCAATGAAACTAGGCACTGTCAAAAATTACTTTTAACAAATGTACAATTGAAGGAATTATGCAAGCATTTACCAAGGTTACCCTTGGGGCAAGAAATACATGGCAAGGTTAGACTTCTCACAGAAAGCCTCAAGGTTTTGTTGAGGAAGCACTGAGATTGAAATACTGAATTATATTAAAAACACCAGGGTATTACCAATGAGCAGATTATGTTATATGTGACTAAGCCACAGTTATGAAACCTCACCAAGCCAAAGTCATACTACAAGTTAGATTTGGAATTCCAGCACCATCTACTGCAACTGGAATCAGATGATGGCTTCAGGTGTCCACAAAGTGCAATAAGGACTTCAGTATTTCTTATTTGTATGAGGGATTCCACTTTTGCCTTGGCCTGATATTTTTTGGTGCTGCACTCCTCCATCTTTGGAGCAGGAATGTTTATTTCAGGTCATTTTTTATTAGAAGTCATAACTAGTTTTCAAAAAGGGCTTATATTTAAGAGGTTATCTGAATCTTCTGATCAATGTTGGAATTGTTGAAGGCCTGGCAAGTCCTAGAGATTAATTAAATGTATTTTGCATTATCAGATTGCCAGGAACATTTGAAAAGGGCAATAGAAAGTGATGCATTATTGTGACAAATTAAGAAGAGATAGACTTGTAATGGAAAATCCTTTTGTCAACTTGACTAGATTTCCCTAGGAGATATATTTCTAGGTATGCCTGTAAAGTCATTTGTAGAGAGGAAAAACAGAGGAGGAATGATCCATTCAAACAGGATGGTACCATCTCATGGGCTTGTGATTCACATTGAATAAAAGGAAGAAAATAAGAAATAAGAAAATAAGAAACTCTAATGGTTACCACATTCCTTTTTCTGCTTCCCATTCCAGAGAGACATTAAATCATAAGGAATGCCATCTTCTAGGTTCCACGAACAACCTCCTACTGCCTTGCCTTTCCTACCAGATTGAAAATAAAGCAAATTAAGCCCTTCCTCTCTTATTCTATATATGGCATTCGATCACAGCAATGAGAAAAATAACAATACATAGTCTGCCTGTGAGACAATTTTGCAGATTTCATCTTGCATAGCTGACCAGGTCATTATACATACATACATACATACATAAATACATATGCATGACAAGATGGCTTTCCTACTGTCTCTTCCTTCCTTTTGCCCAAACTTCTCCCAGATGTCTTTCCAACGTCAGATGCTTTAAAAGTCAAGAAGGCTTTCAGCAACTTACCACTGACCACAGATTCTTCCATGAATAATACTTACCTACTTTACTTCCAAGTAGAGTGTTCATTTCTGACTGTATGGTTAGGACAGCATTGAACATGAAAGACCATTCTTCAAATGAAGCAAAACCTAGTGATGCTTGAAGAGGCTTTTTCTAGTTTATATCATTGCAATATCATTAGAATGGCAGAGCTTCTGAAACTACTTTCAAATTCAATAGATTTGTGTCTACTTAAATACTCTAAAGCAAGAAGTATACTCCAAGTCAGTTTCCTAACTCAATAACACAATTGTGTGTGTGTGTGTGTGTGTGTGTGTGTGTGTGTGTGTGTGTATGGAGGTGTGACTCATGTAGGTGCCAGTTCAGTACTAAAGAAGTTATCAGATTCCCTGGAGTTAAAGTTACAAGTAGTTATGGGCATCCTGACATCACTACTGGGAATCAAGCTGTGGTGCTCTGTAAGAGTAGGAAGGGCTCTTAACCTCTGAGTCTTTTGTCCTGCTCCCACAGGAATTAGTCAGTTGAATGAGTTGGCAGTGATAGAATGTACTGTAAATCTGTGTAGGAAGAATGAAGAATGTATAATTGGTAAATGCTAATCTTTTAGAATTCAGTGAAGTTGTCAGTTTGCAATCGATTAGACTGTTAGAGGATTAAGCCTTTTATGGTAAATCCCTGCAGCTGGGGCACTTCAAAGCTATTTTTCTGTAAATTAGCCTTTAAAGTAGATTTTCTTTTTCTGTTGGGAAATTCCACTGGGCTTTGCAATTGGCAATATTTACTGTTTTCTGCTTTGAAAGAGAGCAAAATGACCCTTCATTTAAGTCATTTTTTTATTCAAAATATTCAAAAGAACATATTTGCTGTATTTGGTAGAAGACTTACATCCCTGATTGCTAATGGGAGTCAGCTTTGTGTGCTTTGTTTTGCAGAAAAAGAGAAAGAAATAGTAGCAGCAAGTAGGTAGCTATCAGTAGAAAGACAATACCAATTTTTTTTTTTTGATTTAGAAAAGCAACTTTAGACTTACAGAAATCACTTAAGGTAACATTGTTCCTAGGGCTGCACCCAATCCCTATTATAATAAAATCCTACCTAGTAGTAAATGTTATAAAATATAATGATGCTTCAAGAGGGTGACATGATGGACCCACACCAAGGTATACTCCCCTGAAAAATTAAGCCATACAACAGATCTGGTATAAAATTGATAACTACAAGTGAAAAGCTACATGGTGATATGAAAGTGATATAATATATATATATATATATATATACATACATACATACATAAATGGGATGAAAAATGCTTCAGATTTCTTCCCAGTGCTATGCTACTGTTGTTTTCCATTTCATGTCTCTATCTACCTATTAATTCAAATGCTAAAAAACATTTATTTATGTTATATGGACTCATAAATAGCTGCTCTATACTTGGGGTTACCATATGATATTAATTTTTAGTTTAATAATCCTAATTGCTTCTTCTTTTTTTTTTGAGAATCAGACAAATAAATCATAAAACATAAAAGGACTTTCAGTGAGCTAAATAGGAAAGGCTTGTTCTAAAGTGAAAGATGGGAGTGGAGGCAATGGTGAGAAGTCTTTGCCATAAAAGCACAAGGACTTGAGTTTGATCGTCGTCACTCATGTAAATGCAGAATATGATTGTAAGTAGACGCTTATAATGTCAGCATTGAGGAGGCAGAGGTGCGAAGATCCCTCAGGTGTGCTGAAATTCAAGATAACAAATCAGTGAATCTCACATTCTAGTGAGAGACCTTGTCTCAGAAAATAAAATAGGTATCCTAGGTTGATATTTGGTTTACAAACACACATATACACATTTATATACACGAATACACATATCTTCTCACAACACAGGCAAGCACACACTCTTGGATGAAATGTATGCAAACACACACACATGCACATACACACACACACACACACAGAGAGAGAGAGAGAGAGAGAGAGAGACAGAGACAGAGACAGAGACAGAGACAGAGAGAAGAGGGAATAAAAGGAGAAAACACAGACTGGCCATTTATAATTTATCTTTCTCATGAAAGGATGAAGCAATAGAAAAATTAGGTGATGGCTAGCCTGGCTTACTATCTGTTTTATATAAAACCTACCAGGGAAGATTCACTCACCAATGAAACACAACTAAGCTGTTTGATAAAATTGTTTCCTCTCGATCTCGAGTTCTTGGATGGTCAGAAGGCCTCTTGAGGCTCATTTTGCACCTGCAACCTCAGAGCATAAAAATGGCTTCTAACAACACTGGTGTTCAAGGATACTCTTCTGTCACTGTCTCTGTTCTGTCAAGGCCTAGAATAACTGGTTACCCAAAAGTATTTGTATCCAGCACTGTTGATTTCACAGTAGGAAGAACAGAGAAGCAACACATCTCTAGAGCAGTCTGAGGCTGTATCCAGAAACATTCCAGAAAACAGGAAATCTGAATAAGATGGAGGCACTCCCAAAGAGGTAGAACCAGAAAATATGGTTTAATGTTGAAAGTCCTTTAATAAGTTTACTGGGATTTAAAGTTTGGTCCCTCTTCAGTACTGAGTGAGAATTGGGGCTTCAGACGAAAGTTAGATCCATTTTTCACAGAAAATGAGTGTAATTAATCGTGGCTTGATTTTGGGTTTTCATTTTCCTTTTGTGATCCTTAAAATAGAATCCAGCCATGTATAAATACTCACTCAGCAGCCAAAGTGAGACCTTAAATGTTCAACTTTAAGAACTTGTGGTCTTCCCTAAAAGTTTCAAAACAGCCAACCTCGGGAATCCATTTTCTTACAAAGTTGACACGTGGCATTGTTCTGAATTAATAAAGATCATGAATGGCCATATATAGACAGCTGTGTCTAAGACTGCAAAGTCTTCAGTTTTCATTGTTAGAAGGTTCTACAACCTACATTTTTTATGAATTGTAAGAATGCTTGTAAAATAAGGTGTGGGTGGGCTCGTGCACATGTGTATGTGTGTGTGGGGGGGTAGGTGTGTGTGTGTATGTGCGCACGCCTGTGCGTATCATGAGTTATAAACTTAAAGGCCTGAAGTGATTGAATCTAATCACCTCTTTGGAAGGCAGAAGATGATTCTGTTTGAACTTCTTGATATTCCTTGAGGGGCAGAGGTAAAGGTGACAGTCTAATGCTCTCCTGGGGGAGAGTTATACAAAGACTTCTTAGCTTTGCACTTATTCTTTCTGTCCTCTGCCCACCCATGGACAAATCATGCACTTGTGTTTCCTGAGATTCTTTAATGATAGAAATCTGACTTCAGTATCTTTGGTGCCAAACCATCAAAGTTCTAAGTTTGTTCCACAGTCTTCCCCACAGGGCATTAAAACACAGACCTGAAATTTGGTCCAGAAAGTAGAAATCTGTTTGCTAGAAAAGGGAACAATAAATATTTTAGGCCCTTTGTATTCTTATCTCTTCCTTTCTAACAGAACCAAGGTCAGTGTGATTCCTTCTAGTATAAACAAAAGGACCACAAACTGAGTTCTTGTTACCCAGAATATGAAATCCAAACCATGGTGTCTTGGTGTGCCTCTTTCAATAGTTGCTTTCAGAAATCTGAGACCATACCTTCCTGCTTTCTTCCTTGGTGACGAAAAGATACTTTCTCTCCACAGAGTCCCATTATGTGACTGAAAAAAATCATAACAGTATGATTGCACTTATATGTTACGAACAATAATAGAATAAACTGATAAATTCATGCCACAGAAGGATAGAAGGAATGTCATCCGTGGGTATAAATGATATTTTGGATGCTTATATTTTTCTGTAGATGTTTCTTTGATCATTTGAATATTTTCAGTTGGTTCTTGGTACATACCACCTTTAACAAAACAACAAATCAAAAGGTAAAAGCAAAAAGACTGGAAATTAAGAATCTAACCAGCATCACATTACAAAAATCAACAGACTATTTTTTAACAAAAGTCTCATTTGATGCGCTAAATTGTCTAGTTTTGTATAAAATTGCTGTAGGATTGTGCCTTAAGTTACTTTTATTTTTTCTGAGGAAAATATTTTCAGCAAGCTACACTAAAAACTGAGTTTTAAAATACCTCATCTTTACCGTTAAATTAGAAAATGAGTCACTGTTGAAAAAACATAGAAAATGTAACTTTATTCTGCAAGTGTGATATTTCGTCATTATCTCCAGAGATATGAAAGCATTATTTATAGAGAAATGACTATATATGAACATTATACTCTTAAAAGAACACTGATAGAAAAATGACACTAAGAATAAAAAGAAGAATGAGAATCCTATGTGTCAAAAGAGAGAAAACCATCCAAAGATCTTGGTTATGGGAAAGTGGTTGGTGAGGAAAGAAATAGGTTACATTAATAAAATTCATAAGTTCCCACTTTTATATCTGAAGAGTGAATATGGCTGTAGCCTTTGGCTATATTAGTACTATAACTTAATAGATAAAGAATGGCAAATTTAAATACCAATAAGTAAGTTTTCAGTGGCTTATGTTATCTGTTGGAGGACAAGTGCCCGAATGAAGATCAAGTTTATAAGTCTTGTTTGTATACTTAAAATAATTCAACAGAACTCAACAAAAAAAATTTTCCAGTTTTGGTTAAGATAGTTAGAAATTTATCAGATAGTGGCTTGACATCTTCTTGGATTGACTATTCAACTTGGTACTGATTAGTCCCAAACAGTAGTGTGATATATTCTACAGCAAGTGATTTTCATGAAGTTAAGTCTAAATAAATATTAATTTAATGAGCATGACATTGTGAAAAGTTTTGAAGTTCCTACAAGCATTGCCTTAGGATAATTCCCATTTGCAGGTTCCGCAAGTGAAGCTGCAGCATCCTCTAAGGCATTTCTGTCAACCATGCTCATAGACACAGAGCAGGTCCTCATCTTAGGACAATCAAATTTATTTTACTAGTAAGTTTTTGGCTGGTTCTTGCTCTGTATCATGTCATTTCTTAGGCATATCACCACCTTCAATTCTAGATCATTAGCTTTCATAGGCAAAACCCAAAAGGTCAGATAATATTTACATAAATAAATTATTATCTCAAATTTATATGTGCCTTACCGGATATTCATGTATTTATTAATATACTTTACTTATAAAATAGAAATATTTTTTCATTTCTTCTCTACAATCATTCTCATAAAGCCCACTGTCTCACTAATTGATTAATTGTTTATATATATTTAAAATTATATATATGTATGTATGTGTGTGTATATATATATATATATATATATATATATATATATATATATATATATATATATATGTATATATACATACATTCCTGCTCACTTCATGAATGTTACTTATATGCATACAAACTCCAAACTCAAGACTGATAATTTAGTATTGATAACAAACAGATGTTCTCTTCCCTTAGAAGACTACTTTTTGCTTTCAGTATTCCTTAGCTTTATCTAAAGGTAGGGCCCCATTATTTGGCCATTCCATATTAGCTTGTCTTTGATGTCCTTTTTCAGGTCTTCTTTAGGCAGTCATATTGTTGAGAATTCCCTGTCATTTCTAGGAGGTAAAGTTGAAAACAGATTTCTTTTCCTCTGATTCTTAAAAGACTTTGCATCTTGTTCATGATATTCCCTGGTCCTTAGGTGTAGGGTATTGGTTGTAGATGTATCAGTTCAGGCTGCACACCACATGGTCACTTTCTCTCCACATTTTCATTGGTTGTGATTTTCTGTAATAGTCTTTGTATATTTTTAAGTTTTTTGAGGGGTTTCCAAATTTTCAAAGAGCTATGCTGACACATAAGATCTTCCTCAAGGACAAATGGCTTTCTGGTCAATACTTAATACAGTCTCTAATAACCTGCATCCTCCCTGGCCAGGCTTCAGTGTTCTATAACAATCCAGTCTACAATTACCCAAAGTTATCTTTAAAAGCATTGTAGAACAAACATTTTAGAGTTTTAAGTAAACTTCCTACCATTATATGATGCCATTTGCTTTATTTATCATTGTTATTGTTGTTAGTTTTTTACTGGGCTTATTTTCCAGTTAAACATGGTAATAGTTATATGCAGGAAAAGTGTAATGCCTGTGATATCTATGACTCCTGGCATCTGTTAGGAATCTTGAATTATATAGCTACAGATTATTTGAGGGACAGCCTTACTGATTTTAGGGATTTTTCTTATCTATTGGTGATCTTTCTAGTCTTCTCTTTTGTGGGCTCCTTAAAACCATTTCTTTGTGTGATTCCTTGTGAAGGAGAGCAGCTCTAGACATATTGTCCACTTTGTTTTTAATCACCACTGGTCTGCTTTATACCTTGCTGTTTCTAAGATAGACATTTTGTTTATTTCCTATATATTTCCTTATCTTTGGGATTTAGAGGGAAGCCATAGATCCTACCTTTTTATGTTTCTATTGTTTTCCCTGTTATACTCATCTATTCAAACACACTGAATAGGAAGAGAAAATATGCAGGAACTATGAAATGGAGTTCCACTATAGTTTACTTGATGTGCACAAAGGACCATGGATTTCCTCTTGTTTTCACTCCTATTTTACATAGCAATCAATTAGGCTTTGATAAAACCCATACAGCTAGCAACTTTCAGATTTTTAAAAAGATATTGGGGCTTATTCTTTTTTTTTTTTTTTTTTTTTTTTATTTTTCTTTTATTCTGAATAATTCTTTTTTCACATAATGTATTCTGATTGCCATTTTCCTTCCTTCTATCCCCCCTCGTTCCTCCTTTATTCCTCTCTCATCTAAATCTACTTTTTTTTTTACATGATTTTTTTTTTATTTTATTCTTGTTACATCTCAATGTTTATCCCATCCCTTGTATCCTCCCATTCCTCCCCCCCCCCATTTTCCCATTATTCCCCTCCCCTATGACTGTTCCTGAGGGGGATTACGTCCCCCTGTATATTCTCATAGGGTATCAAGTCTCTTCTTGGCTACTTGCTGTCCTTCCTCTGAGTGCCACCAGGTCTCCCCCTCCAGGGGACATGGTCAAATGTGAGGCACCAGAGTATGTGAGAAAGTCGTATCACACTCTCCACTCAACTGTGGAGAATATTCTGACCATTGGCTAGATCTGGGAAGGGGTTTAAAGTTTACCTCCTGTATTGTCCTTGGCTGGTGCCTTAGTTTGAGCGGGACCCCTGGGCCCAAATCTGCCTATCATATTGTTCTACTTGTAGATTTCTAGGACCCTCTGTATCCTTTTATTTTGCTATTCTCCCATGCGTCTCTCATTCTTTATACCATTTACATTTGTGGTGGTTAGAATCAAAATGGCCATAATACATTCGTAGGGAGAGGCATTATTAGGAGCTATAGCCTTGTTGCAGTAGGCGTGGCCTTGTTGGAGGAAGTCTGTCAATGGTGGTGGGCTTAGAGGTCTCAGATGCTCAAGTC
This sequence comes from Acomys russatus, assembly GCF_903995435.1. Lineage (NCBI taxonomy): Eukaryota > Metazoa > Chordata > Mammalia > Rodentia > Muridae > Acomys > Acomys russatus. The sequence continues at coordinate 32,346,869 of NC_067149.1, forward strand.
AGGCCTAGGTGACAGACTTTTCCTAATCTAGGACTCTCAGCTATCTCTCCAGCACTGTCTGCCTGTGTCCCCCCAAGCTTCCCACCATTATGGGAATGGACTAAACCACTGAACTTTAAGCAAGCCCCAATTAAATGACTTAGATTATATGAGTTTCTGTGGTCTAGGTATTTCTTCAAGGGAAAAACACCCTAACTAAGATACCATTTTACCATTCTGAATCATTAATTTCTGAAGTGTGTTTATTAATATCCAAAAGATTGTATAAATGTCAATTATATTAATAATATAATACGTCCTTCTTATGTAGAGATAGGTTTGTACCACCATAATGGATATTATGACTTCCTAAGAAGATAACTGTGATTCATAGTCATTAAGGGTTTATATTAGAAATAGAATTCACAGCCAAATTTAAGACTCATTCAACCATATCTCTTCCCTAGCAAAATTCTGTCTAAAAAAAAAGTATTCCAATTTTAAGGAATTTGATCCTACATTTTAAATTTAAAAACATTGATATTAAAATTTACCAAAGACTACTAAGTGCAATATATTCAATATGAGGCAAAACACAGAAGGGTGAAAATGACAGGCAAATCTCTTGGCTAGTGGGACCAAAAGTAAAGTCAATAATGAGTTAAATTTGATCTATAATTGAAATTGTCAGATATTTTAGTAAATGGAAGTTTCTGCTAGATATTCACTACTGAGGAAAGAAATGCTCAAGGGAATGAAAAAAAATACTTGAAAGAATGGGAGATGTTATTATCATCATTGGAAATAGAGACTAAAATGCATACTCTGGGTCTGGATGAACATTCCAATCAGTAAGAGCCCCATCAGAGTTCATGCAGGAATTCAGAGCCCTAGACTTTTATCTGAGTTCATCTGCGTGTTTTTCCAGAAGTCAGCATAGCCGGTACTTTATTGCTTTCAATATATAATTCTTCCAAAAAATTTCTAAGTCATTCTCAACTTACATCTGTCCTTCCAACACAATATTTATCGTCTGAAAGCATTTTTTTTTTTGTTGTTCATGTCTGTGTGTGGTTGAATTAAACAGGTGGAAGGGCTTTTACACACAATTATCTTCCCTTTAGAAAATGAAAGAAGTCTTTTGGTGGATGCCATCATTGAGAAACATTACATAGTCTCAGGCAGACATATTCTTTTTATATGATAATTATAAATATGTTCATTATATGAAATCAGAAATTTAGCTCTTTGTCTTCTGTCCTTTTAATGCTCTATTTAAAAAGTGGAAATGATGGCCACTACCTAATACATAGCTATTTTTGCCTTCTCCTTCTGTTTTTGTTGATATTCTTTTGCAAAACCAAATTCACTAGATTGGAAGCTCCCTGAGGGAAGACATTTTCTCACTTGGTTCACTGTTACCTCTCTCAGACCACAATTGGGCCTTGAATATGTATCTTCTTTTGTTTAGCTGAGACTGCCCTGTGCTTCATGCTCTAAATCTGGTTGGATATCAACTTTTCAAATAAGTGATGCATATATAAATTGACTTAGGTATTCCAAAAAGTCTTTCCAAAATTAGGTAATGAAATGAAAGTATATTTTTGCTCTATTATAGGTATATTTATATAATAATAGTTTATAACTAACATGGTTAATTAGACTTTGATTTTATCTGTGTTTCTAGAAGTCAACTAAATATGGAGACAAACAAACATGATATTTGATGCTGCACAAACACTTTATTATTTATAATGTACTCCAGAGCAAGACACATCATTCAGATTTTATGACAAGATTCAATAACCAACCATCTGTAAATGGAAAAGGTATTTCTCAAATCAGATTTCTTTCTATAAAGTTTTATTCTGTGTTTTTCTTTGTTGTCTTACAATATAAGCTATGGACATCATAAATGAAAAGTATTACTTTAAAATGGACATCCCACAGAAAGAAAAATTTGTGTCTGTGTCCCCTACTGATTCCTGTGAATCATATTCTGACTGAGATCCAAAAAGAAATGCTTAGAAAATCATAGTTTCATATTACCAAAAAGAATTATTAATTGCATATGTAGTAAACAAAATCATTAGCTCCTATATAACTAAATATATTCAGGAATAATTTCTCCTTCATTAAATTAATTGAATAACAAATATAATCATTTTCAATCTATTCCTATATAACATAGATGTTGGCTACAGATTTTATGCTTGCAACATGTATAAAACAGTAAGACTAACAGTAACAATCATCTCTTCTTGCATCTCCTTTTATTCCAAGAAGCAAAGAATCTGCTTATAATTTTAGTTTTTGAGGGTGTTCCTTCTAAAATGTTGGACAAGCAAAATAGTACGTGTATCTGTCATCCTCTTAGTGCTCTTTTGGGCATATGCTAATAAAAGTTGTAGAAAACTGCTGTAACGCTTACACTATAAACCCCCAAGGATAAGTTGCTATCATATATGTTTCTGACTACCAGCAGTGGGCTTTTATAGACAGAAAAAGGTCAACTGTGAGATAAAGTTTATCATAGGTGCACAAATTTTCTAAAGTATGTGCTCATTGACACAGAATGGATGTAAATGCTGGTATCATTATCAGAGAGGACTGAATACTTGACATCCTTCATTGAGCAATACTACCTTTTCTGTAAGACACGTATTCTGATTTAGTGATTCAACTGGTTTTAGAACACACACAAACGCGCGCATGTGCGTGCACACACACACACACACACACACACACACACACACACACACACATTACATTCTGACTGTTATCCTCTCACCCTTATTTTCCTATTCCCACCCTCCCTCCCTCTTCTGCCTTAGTTCCCTTCCTGAGACCTCTGACTGAGGGAGGTACTCTTCACTCACCTTCTGACTTCAGATTATCTGCTAATGTACTTGGTTGCTGTATCAATTTATGCACGCCCCTCCTGGGTCCAGATATGCTGGGCATGATGATCTCCTTGTGGAACACCTGACTCCTCAGGTGCCTTCCATGCCTCAAATTTTTCCATACACTCTCAGATGAGGAGAAAGGGTAAAACTCCTCCATTGCTGGTTGGAGTGCAAACTTGTACAACCTGAAAACCAATGTGGTGCTTTCTCAAAAAATTGTGAATAGTGTTACCTCAAGACTCAGCTATACCACTTCTGGGCATATACCCGAAAAATGTTCTGCCATACAATGAAGACATTTGCTCAACTATATTCATAGCAGATTTATTAATAATAGTTAGAAACTGGAAACAACCTAGATATTCCTCATCCAAAGAATGGATAAAGAGACTATAGTACATTTACACAATGGAATACTATTCAGTTATCAAAAACAAGGAAATCTTGAAATTTTCAGGCAAATGGGTGGAGCTACAAATGATTATCTGAGTGAGGTAGCCCAGACCCAGAAAGACATGCATTGCATATAATCACCTTAGCCCAATATAGATGTCCCCTGAGAGACTCTACCCAGTGGGAAATCACGACACATACTAGGATTCACAGCTGGACTCTGGGCAATGTACCTTGCGTTTAAGGGCTCAGTTGAGCCTATGATTCTTAGGTGAGTCATTCTAAACCCATCTTAAGCTTACCTAAAAACAAAAGAGGATAAGAAGTTGGGAGTAAGTATGGAGGTACTGTGGGATTTGAGAAAAGACGAGGTGAGGAATTTGTGTTGAGTATGATCAACATATATTGAATGAAATTTGTGAATAATTACTAAAAGTATTTCAAAAACGAAATAAGTGAAGTCAAAATTGAGAGGTTCTGAGATGCACATTTTAGTATGATGTTCTTGGAATCTTAAGTTGGCCTTTTGTTGTTTCAGTTATCTCCTTTCTACTTGACTATGTTCTGGTCATCTCTCTTCTCCTCCTTCTCTACTTTCCCTCATACAGTCTTTTGAAATATCAACTCCCTTTCTGATCCCTTTCAGCATCCTCTATGGATGTTAAACTTTCTGGCACTCTTCATTACCAAAGAACTAATTTTTCTTTGCAGAGTTTGTTTTTTAACCTCCAGCATGATGATGACATTTCAGAACAGTGTGGCTGAGGATATTTTTCTTTGTAGTGACAACATAGGACACAATCAGAAGGTTTATCTTTTCTTTCTTTAGTGTAAATCACCACCTCTCACTTGTTTTAGTATTTTCATTTACTCTGCTCTCTGGATTATTCCAAGTCTGGGTTTTTCTGTGTGTTGCAGTTTTCATTCTAAAAATTTCATCCCAAAGATCACCTTTTTCAGATAGTGATGATATTTGGATCATATGACTTTGTTTGATTTGAAATCAATACCCTTCTAACTGCTACTAATTTTTGAATACCTTTCTAGCTTACAAATTCTGAAAATGTTTCCCTTCCAAGTGGTAGTTCTATTTCCTTTGAAACAAGCCTTTGCATTTATTTGTCTCCTTATCTTTAAGGTTTCTATACTTCCTGGACTGATCCTGAAGTCCTCTCTGATTTTCTAGTCTTAGTTAAGCTGCAACGTGGAGCTGGTTGCAGATCCTCCCAATACTGCAATAAGACCTTAGTTCCCTCCCAGAGATTATTCAGTACATTTAGAGAAGCACTGTTGGCCCTGGGGGGCTGTTTCCCTGTGCTATGCTCAATTCCCATTTCTTCCTATGCTGCTTTCAATCATTGCCACATTGTGTGGGATTGGATCATAAAGAGATAATTAGTCTGTTTTACTTTTAATGTACTTTTAATGTATGTATTCACTTTACATCCTGATGGTAGCTCCATCCTTCCTCTCCTCCTTGTTCCTCCCTCCCGCTCTCTTCCCCCTACCCTTCTGTTCTCAGAAAGCGTGTGCCCCACCACTATCCCACCCCCATCACATCAAGTAGATTTTCTTTTCAGCTCCTTTGTATTCTCAGAGCTTTCTGTGTCTCACCACTCTGATGTCACAGCTTGGCATGAATTGTATGGGACAGATTTTCCTTACTGAAAGTCCCTTTTTATGTTTCCCATTTATGTTGCAATTCCAGAAGTCTCTGAGTCATTTCATATTTTGTACTCTTTCTTTACTTTGCACCTCAATATTTTATCATAATATTACTTTTAGTATTAATGGGCTATCAAATACACAGTATTATATGTACTATGTGCCTTGATAATAACTCAGATGTTGGATTATAATTTTTAACAAAAAGGTTGAGAGAAAACTATCTCTAAGTCTAACAGTTCCATATTATCCCTCAATATATTTACGAGCTTGAATTCATTCTTAAATAACATATTTTAAGATATTTTTGCAATATTGAGAACAATTTCTGCAAAAGATGATATAGAGAGAATTTGTTGGGATCAGTATTGCTTTTTAACATAGAGATGCCATTTTTTTAACACCTATCTTGCTTTTGAAAGCTATATTCCAGACCTGATGGCACTCAGAGGAAGGACAGCAGGTTGCCAAGAAGAGACTTGATACCCTATGGGCATATACAGGGGGAGGTAATCCCCCTCAGGAACAGTCATAGGGGAGGGGAATAAGAGGAAAATGGGAGGTAAGGAAGAATGGGAGGATACAAGGGATGGGATAAACATTCAGATGTAACAAGAATAAATTAATAAAAAAAGGCAGAGAATGCATGAATAAACTATACTATGGATAAAAAAAAAAAAAAAAAAAGAAAGAAAGAAAGAAAGAAAGAAAGAAAGAAAGAAAGAAAGCTATATTCCACTAAGTAATGCTCCCAGCACAGTTTCTAGAAAAGAAAGCATTTCCTATCACACTGCAGCTATAGTTCAGCCCAGGCTTTCTGCTTCTTACAGTGAATTCAAGAGGTCACTGGGGCTGCAATGTCCCAAAAATTTGTCTTCATGTCCTAACACGTTTGCTTGTATTTCCTTGATCTAAAGGACACATGCTTTTCTTACTGCTGTTATTTAGGAGGAAAACCCTTACTTCCCAAAGGTTAATCATAGTTCTTTTTCAAGATTTTTCTTGCAAAATTATTTCTAAAATATGAGTTTATTTTATATTAAAAATCATAAGAAACTTATCGCTATTAGTTCAAATTCCTTTTATTGAAAAAAAAAAAAGTTTACCATATAGTATATTCTGATTATGTTCACCCCTTTCTCTATTTCTCCCAGCTCTGGCCACATTTGTTCCTATCTATACAATGAAATAAGATAAGATAAAATAAAAAATTAACATACTGGAATTAAGCAAACAATGGAACAGAAGGAAAAAAGCCCAAGAGAAGTCAGAAGAGAGATAAATTTTTCCAACATTAAGGAATCCTATAAAGATACTAAAGAGGAAGCCATAATATATACATAAAGAACCTGTAGAGTATAAAAAAGAGAAATACACAAATAAAATTAAAATAATAAAAGAAAACAATAATAAGAAAGAAAGGAAGGAAGGAAGGAAGGAAGGAAGGAAGAAAGAAAAAGAAAGAAAGAAAGATTATAAAGGAGCCTTGACAGGACAAGTACCATCCAAATATACTGTTGACTTTGTTTCATTTTGGCCATCTCCTGTTAGGCATATGACTTACTGGTAAAACTACTTGTTTCCACAGTAAGAATCCCTGGGAAGAATCTAAAGTTTCATATGCAAGTGATTGTCAATTAGAGATTGTTTCTGGTTATGAAACCGGGGCATGTTTCCAGTATTCCTTTCAGCTCTAGAACTCCAACTATTACAGACCCCTGCAGGCCTTATATATTCTCTTCAGTCTCTGTGAGAACATATGTACATCAATATATTCTGTTGATTTAGAGGGTCTTGGTTTTGTTTCTTTCTTTGTTTGTTATGTTGTTATTGTAGCTTTTTTCTTTACTTTAAAAATATTTATTTATTAATTTATTTGGTGTATATTTTCCAAAGTCTTTCATGTTATTCACAATGTCCTGCAGTGGGTTTTTTTATTTTTCCCCATCCACTACAGGAGGAAGCTTCTCTGATGATGGCTGAAAACTGTACCAATCTATGAGTAGAGCAGAATGTTATTAAAATTCATATAATTCCTACATTTTTTTTCTTTTTTTTTATTAATTTATTCTTGTTACATCTCAATGTTTATCCCATCCCTTGTATTCTCCCATTCCTCCCCCCCCCCCATTTTCCCATTATTCCCCTCCCCTATGACTGTTCCTGAGGGGCATTACATCCCCCTATATATTCTCATAGGGTATCAAGTCTCTTCTTGGCTACTTGCTGTCCTTCCTCTGAGTGCCACCAGGTCTCCCCCTCCAGGGGACATGGTCAAATGTGAGGCACCAGAGTACGTGAGAAAGTCATATCCCACTCTCCACTCAACTGTGGAGAATATTCTGACCATTGGCTAGATCTGGGAAGGGGTTTAAAGTTTACCTCCTGTATTGTCCTTGGCTGGTGCCTTACATTTTTAAAAGACAGAAGTAATAGGTTTTAACCTAGGTCTCTCAACCATCTAGTCTCAGGTTCGTAGTTACCCAAGCAGTGTTGGGTCAGGGTTCCATCTTGTGAGCTGGTCTTTCAGGCAAATCAGATATTGACTCATTATTCACACAAATATTATGCCATCATTGTACACTAGCATATCTTGCAAGACTCCATTGTAGATCAAAGGGTTTGTGCCTGGGTTTATGTTTCTCCTTTGTTAGTGTGCAGAGTACCTTCTTGTACCAAAGACCCTAGCAGATAGTGGTGAAAGCTGCATATAGGCAGCAGCTCAATTTCTCCATGTTCATTGAATTGTACAGGTGTTGTCTTCAGCAATGAAGGCTTAATATCAATTTATAGAGAACGTCTATTGTCTTGGAAACAGCCTGGGTTATTTGGGGGTTCCAATAGGATATCTTTTGGTAGCATCTCAATTAGATTTTCATCTTCCTGAGGAACTGCCACACTCATTTCCATAGTGGATGTACAAACTTACACTCCCACCAGCAATGGAGGAGTGTTCCACTTATTACAAATTCTTGCCGGCAAGAACTATCATTTGTTTTATTGATCTTAGCCATTCTGACAGGTGTAAGATTGAATCTCAAAGTAGCTTTGATTTACAATTCCCCAATGGCTACAATTGTTGGACATTCTTTAAATGTTTCTCCCCCATTTGAGTTTTCTTTATTGCAAACTCTTAGTTTAGAACTGTACCCTGCTTCTGATTGGATTTTTTTTATATCTAGTTACTTGAGTTGTTTACATATTTTGGATATTAATCTTCCGTCATATTTGCATTCTTCTACATGCAGAATCAAGTTTGACCAGCATCATTTGTTGAAAATGCTGTCTTATTACTTTATCACAAATCAGTATCTATTTGTATATAGAAATATGTCTGTTTCTTCAATTTGAGTCTTTAATCAATATGTTGGTTTTTATGACAATATTATGCTGTTTTTATTGTTAGTGCTCTGTAGTGCAACTTGAAATAGTGGGTGATGATATCTTTAGCACTTTTTTCATTATTCATAGTTTTATAATAATAATAATAATAATAATAATAATTATTATTATTATTATTATTATTATTATTATTATTGTTACTATACATCATACAAATAAATTAAACCTGACCAACAACCATATAAATAAGCTTTTATAAAGTTCAAGTAGTCATTTGGAGTAAAATTTATGGAGCTTCAGGTTGATTTTACAATTTCATTATTGAGTAAAATTTACACACTTATCTACACTGTGAACTTCAAATTCATGACAGAATTAAAACTAGAAAAACAACTGGCTTTATGTCTTTCCTCATTACTTGTTGCCTTTACCTGCGTCCAGCTCTTTTCATCCCCTAATAATTAGGCTGTTTGGTTCTCTTTTCTACTTGTTAACTATATCCACAGGTACAGTTGATCTATCTATCTTTCTTCTCTCATTGTTCATTTTTAAATAGACTTTTTAAAAGTACAGGCATTAGTAGTTTTAATCTATATTTCTCTAATAATATAATTAATGATTTCAAATTTTATTAGCTATTTTTAATTACCTTAAAGTCAATTCATTGAGGGCCTTACCTACATGTCTACATAAAATGATCTTGATAATTAAGTCTCAAACAATTACATGGCTCAGATTCAAATTCAATGACTGTGCATGGCATATAAACCAGTATCCAGGAATCTTTTCATCTCTATAGAATTTAAGTAAAAATAACCAAAATGAAGATGAAAAAGAAAATGGTATTAAGACTTGCAGATATTATGGTTGTTATTACATACTTTTAAATAATGGTGTTAAAAACAGTTAAATTATACTTAAAACTACATATCCATGCAAACTTTCACTAATGTACTGTACTAGCAATAAGATGATTACATTAATTTAATAAAAATATACATTTATATGTAAATATTGAATTTTAAATAAGCAGATTAATGAAATATTAGAGATATACTTGGATAAATTTATTAGTCTTTTATTATTGATATTGAATTTTCAACTAAATTCAATAACAGGTGTTCAACTACACCTGTTATTTTATTTTATTTTATTTTATTTTAAAATACCAAGTATAATTATAAAAAATAAATTTCTTAAAATTTAAAATATTATGAATTAGTGAGAGGGTCAAGGGATTAAAAAAAATAACAGTTGTGATGGAATTGGGTTGGTATACTAGGTAAAGAAAAAGGACATTTCAGGGGAGAACTTAGAAGATCATAGGATGAAGGGAATAAATGCTTGAAGCACTTACAAGAGTGATCCTAGAAAGTAACAGAAAAAGCCAGGCATGTGGCACGCCTATAATCCCGGCACTCAGAGAGGCAAAGGCAGGCAGATCTCTGTGAGTACCATGCCAGCATCATCAAAACAATCAAAGCTACACAGAGAAACCCTGTGTTGAACAACCAAAAAATGAATGAATGAAAGAAAGAAACAAAGAAAGAGAGAAAGAAAAGAGAAAGAAAGAAAATCAGTAACAGGGAAAATGGAAGGCCTTACATAGCATGGAATCCCATGGAGTTGGCAAATGATACCAAGTCATTGACTGTGTTAGTAAAACATGATTTTTAAAAAGAGTAATAATTATAAAAACACTCCACTGATTTTGTCCACCTGAAAATGATATTACAATTACTTTTAGTTTGGTATATTTTGGATCATTGGTTTTCAACAGAAATGATAATACCATAAAGTGGATGCTCATAATACATAATTAAAATAGTTGATTCTCTCATTTTTTAGAAAAGATATCTGACCTAAATAACAACCTAGAGAAAGAGTGGTTAATATCAGCTCAGAGCTTCAGGGTGCAGACAGTCACTGCAGAGAGCTGGTTACATGTCATGCATGGTCAATAAACAGAGAAATCAATGCTACTGAGCAACTCAGTCTCTCTGTATAATTCAGTCCAAGAGAACAGCCTTTGGATGCTTCCACCCATATTTAGAAAGAGTTTTTCTTTCTCCTTAAGCCTTCCTGGAAACACCTTCTTAAGTACCGCAAAGTGCACAACTCCATAATAATTCTAGATACTATGAAGTTGACAATTAAAATTAATCCTCCCATTGGACAGATTTGATTGACACATGTTGGTTGACCTGTGGCTGCAATGAGTGGGTAAAAGCAAGTCACCCAAAATCTATGATAAGCTAACAAGGTGCCTGGCTTAAACTATTAGTGATGCCAGAGTTGAGATGCCTTGTTCTGTATTAGAATGTGAATACAACATGCTAAAAATATTGCAAGCAGAAAAAATACACATTTTTAGAAGGTAAAAATTTTAGACACTGTGTGGTTTTATCTAAAACTGGCTTAGGGTATGCATGTGCAGATTTTGAAAATAAATAAATCATACTGTTTTGTGGTGGGACACAAAATTTCAGTAGAGCATTAAAAAGGCAGCTAAAAGAGAAAGCTGTAGGTATGTCAGCTCTCTGTTTTTCCTCAATGTTTTAATCAGACCAATTCAATTCAATTATTCTGTGCTATGTATATAATTTATTTTGTATTACTTTAAACTTTGCTAAAATAATATCTAGCAGCAAGCAATACTGTTTTTGATAGCAGAAGCAAACATTCCAAAAAAGTATAATATAAAAACTTACTAATTATGATAGTAAAATTAGCTTGATAACAATATTTTTAAATAATTGCTACTAATGAAAACTGAAGTTGTTACATGACACTAAATTTCTTGTCATTCAGATATTTTCTTTTTTTAAATTTTATTTTATTAATTTATTTTTATTACATCTCAATGGTTATCCCATCCCTTGTATCCTCCCATTCCTCTCTCCCTACCATTTTCCCCTTACTCCCTTCCCTTATGACTGTGACTGAGGGGGACTTCTTCTCCCTTTATAGGCTCATAGGGTATCAAGTCTCTTCTTGGTAGCCTGCTATCCTTCCTCTGAGTGCCACCAGGTCTCCCCATCCAGGGGACATGGTCAAATATGAGGCACCAGAGTACGTGTGAAAGTCAGACCCCACTCTCCACTCAACTGTGGAGAATGTCCTGACCATTGGCTAGATCTAGGTGAGGGTTTGAAGTTTATGGCCTGTATTATCCTTGACTGGAGTGATAGTTTGAGTGGAACCCCTGGGCCCAAATCTGCCTATCATAATGTTCTACTTGTAGGTTTCTAGGACCCTCTGGATCCTTCTACTTTGCTATTCTCCCATGCTTCTCTCATCTAGAGTCCCAATAGGATGTCCTCCCCTCTGTCCCACTTTCCTGGTAAGTGAAGATTTTCATGGGACATGCCCCTTGGGCTAGTATGCAGATAGAAATGAGTATATACCATATGACTCTTTCTGCTTCTGGGTTAACTCACTCAGTACAATGCAATTACTAAATTTTGTAGCTAGATAGCAAATCTATTATATGAAAGAAGTATCAACCATTGAACCTACTAAAATAGCCAATGCATCTGCTGAACCCATAGTAATATTTTTTTTATTTAAAAGTAAAGTTAGTATAGAACAGATTAAAATTTTAAGTTAATAATTATCTTCATTAATTTTCTACACCACAGGGCAAAATATTTCCTTTGTTAGGTTAATGTTTTTTATCTCATTTGCTGAGGGAAGGCAGCTGTCATAACAATACATGCTGTTTCCCACACTCATCTTTTTCAGAACATTTTAAGCTTAATTCAGAAAGAAAAATTGGAAAAATGGAAAACTTACACCTTCAGAAAAATTATCATTTAGGAAAATATACTTTGAAAGATACATGAATCACTTAAAGCTATGGTTCAGTATTTGTTATTGCTAAGTAGTATAATGTACCAAAGACATTGCATTATAGAATAAAGTCAATGGTTATACCTCTGTTTAAAGAACATATTCATTGTATCTGTAAGGAATATAATCCCTAATCCAGCTCTATTTATTGTCATTGTAAAGGTGTCTCCTTGCAAATATATGTTTTGGATGACTGCCCTCTCTTGAACCTACACTGTCTTGGTATGAATGATAATGTAACTAGACAAGGTTTAAAAAAAAAGAAGAATGGAATGACCAGCAAATTTATATGATAATACATTAGTGTAGAAACTTTGTTATAATTTAAAGTACCATAAAAAATATTATTATCAGCTCTATGGTTTATCGATGGTATGCTCTTAGAGTTACACATCTCTGTAAATATCACAATACACTACAGGCAACTACAGCCAAATTTCATTTTAGACTAGTTTTATTTACACGTCAAAACTTCACCCTTTCCATCCCAATTCCTAACTCTCTAGCAACAGTGACATTTTAAAGCTTCTGTAGCTTTTGCACTTCCACAGTAGCCCAATAGTTGGAATTATACATCTGACTGCTGCATATTTGCTTACTTCAGTCAGTAAAGTCGTTGAATGCCCTTCTGTGTTTTTATAGTCTTGCCAGTTCATTTTCTTTTATAGCTAAATCATACTCCGTTAAACTGAAATGCTCCAGTTTGTTCATACAATCAATCACTAAAGTACATCTTAGATGTTTATGTGTGTGGGGGTGATAATGAACAGAGTTTGCATATAGAGATGTGGGCAGACAGACATTTTTGTCTCCACTGAAACATTATTTGGCATTATAATTGCTGTATTTTATGGTAGGTTGTGTTTATATTTGTAAGAAGCAATTAATATATATTTGTAAATTGTTCCCTATATTTTCTAGAAGTTGGTAGACTGTAAGCATTCTGGAGTTATTTGGCTGTGTATCACAGATATGTGTGTATGTATACACGTGTGTACTGGTGTATATACCGTGTTCATGTATGGAAGCCAGAATTTTATTCTTAGTACTTTCCTCTATTTTTCTCCTCCCCACTTTAAAACAATTTTTTTTTATTTATTACATATACAGTGCTCTGCCTGCATGTACATCTGCAGGCCAGAGGAGGGCATCAGATCACATTATAGATGGTTGTGATGCACTATGTGGTTGCTGGGAATTGAACTCAGGACCTCTGGAAGAGCAGTCAGTGCTCTTAACCTCTGAGCCATCTCTCCAGCCCCTCCTCCTCACTTTTTAAGATAGTCTTACTGAACTAGAGTTGACAATTCCACCTAGACTGGGTGACTTTTAAGCTCATGAGGTTCTACCTCTTTCTGTCCTCAGGGCTGAGTTACAGGCAAGTGTATCTATGCATAGGTTTACAGAGAATCAAAGGACCTGAATCAATGTCTTAATCTCATGCAGCAAAACCTTTACCAACTGAGCAACCACACTCTCCCAATACCTTTATTTCAATTTTTAACTAGCAATGTGATAAAGAGGTTTCTATCAACTTGACACCTGCTAAAGATATCTGAGATGTGGGAACCTCCATTAATAAACTGCCTTCATAATATTGGGCTGGAGGTCATCTCTGGGCTGATGGTCCTAGGATCTATAAGAAAGCAGGCTGAGCAAGCCTTGGGGAACAAGCAAGTAAGCAGTGCCCTCCCTTAACTCTGCTTCTACTTCTGACACTAGGTTTTTTAAGTTTCTGTCCTGACTTCCATTGATGATGAATAGTAATATGGAAGTGTGAGCCAAATAAACCTTGTCTTTCCCAACTTACTCTTTGGTCATGACATTTTATCACAACAATAGAAACCTTAACTAAGACAAATTGATCCCAGGAGTGAAGTATTGCTGTGTGACAACCGACCATGTGTTTGAGGAGGATTATGTAAATACTTTGAAACTTTGGACTAGAAAAGCCATTGAATTTTGAGAGCTCAATAAGATGTTTTATGTAGATGCTTAAAAGATAAGAAGGTTGGGGGTAACACGGAAGATGGAGACCTGGCTTGTGAAGTTTTGGAGGGAAATTTAAAGATTCTAACTTTGGCCATTTGTTTTTATGAAATAAGATTTTGTGATTTTGGTTATCTGGTGTTAAAGTTGTGATTAACAAGAGACCAGAAGTACTAAAGTGAAACCTATCTTTTGTTGGGATACTCAATCTGGTCAGCTGGAGACGAAAAATTAGTGATGATTAAGAAGAGCTCAACATCATTGAGGTGAAATCTTCTGGAAAGTGTTCCCTTAATGTTATCACACAAAAGCCATCTTCCAGAGATGAACAAGCTTGTACTTGGATCTGGCAGCCAAACATAGCAGCATTAAGGTCATCCAGGCATTACTGGTTTTGATGGCATAAAGGGGTTAAGAGATCAGCTGAGACTTTGCACTGTGAGAGACAAGGAGAGAACATTGATGAAGGTACAACCTCAGTGACATGTGAAGGCTCAGGCTTGAAGGGATCAATGTTGAGAAGGTAAGGTTTGAAACCATGAGAAAAGCATATGAGAGGCTATTGGTGAAAGTACAATTCTCTTACAAAAGAAGACCATAGACATTTTGGAGATAACAGTATCATGGGATGACCACCAGAACAACATCAGATGTGGGGTGGACCCAGCCAGAGGTTAAAAGACAAGCTGTGTGTGGTTCTGAGGATGGAGCCAGAGAAGTGATCCATGTACCTTAGAGGAGCCCAGAAGATGATGAGTGAATCTACAACATTGGACAGTGAATCATTTACGTGTTAGAGTGTAGTTTTGCTTTGTTCAGATTCTGACTATGCTCTGGTTTTTCCCTTTGGAAGTAAGAAAGTATTTAGTTGTTTTCAGTTTAAAAGGAGGCCACAGATGAGTTACTTTGAATATTAAATGACTTTGTACTTTAAGAGTGATTGTCTATTTTAAAGGGATTGAACTTTTAATAATTGTAAATTTATAAAAGAAGGGGAACTTAAAAGTTAATTGTATTTTTAATGTGAGCTCTTAGGAATGGATGATAAAGGAAAGAGTGTGACTTAATGATGATGTGTTTGTTTGTCAAATTGGGAAGGGCTCAGTTGTGCTTGATGGTTTTAATAATAGATAATTGATACAAGCTAATTCATCTGAGAAGTCAACTAGGAAAATGACTCCATAAAATCAGGTGACAGTCATTCTGTATAGCGTTTTCTTAATCCATGGGTAAGGGCCCAGTCCATTGTGAGTGGTACAATCCACGGGCCAGTTGTTCTGGATCTATAAGAACACTAAGCAAACCATGGGGGTTGAGCAAGTAAGCAGCATCCCTCCATGGTCTCTGCATCAACTCCTGTTTTCAGGTTCCTGCTCTCTCTCCTGACTTCCTTCAATGAAAACCAGTGATGTGGAAGTTTAAGCCAGATAAACCCTTTCTTCCCCAACTTGCTTTCTAGTCATGATATTTGATTGCAACAGTAGAAACCCTAAGAAAAGCAGATATACTGTCTGTTTTTTTTTCCATATCAGCATATTAGTCTTCAGCTTTGCACTATTGAATTAGAGGTCTTTGCTGCTTCATGGACTTGGCCAATCAAGATCTTCCTTCTGTAGTCCAAGGTTTTAATATAGGGGAATGCTGTCTCTTAATACACAAGGAGCTTGTCAGAATTTCCATATGAGATATTTCTTCAAGTCACAGTATGGAGATAGAACAGGCATTCTAAGTTACGTGAAAAACTCACAAGCTCTTAGAAGGGAGATTTAAAGAGATCAGAGTGCAGCATTTGAATAGCATGGTAGTTAGCCAGTCTTCTCTGCTCAGGCCTCTCAGCCACATACACAATGGCCAGGGAACTGCAAGGCATATGTGACCTGATATGTCCATTTTGCAAGTAAGATGCACAGACTACCTAATTTATTTCAGAAGCACCTCATTTTAAATCAGAGAGATAAGATTTGGGTCAGGTTTAAACAGAACACTATGTTGCCCACAAAGGAACATAATAGAAACAGTGGTAGAAATATGTTGTTGATAGCTGTTTTGTATTTATAAATGTAAATTTTATGAATGACTATTTAAATGTTCTCAAGTAAAATAGAGCATAAACAGGTGAGAAATGAATTTTTCAGTTTTTTTTTTTTCAACTCTGTGTTGAGGTGGGTGAGTTGGGAGAGCTTCCAGAAGTGTTTCTGACAAAAAAAGGCATGTGATTTTCAATGTTAACCATGTTCACTACATATATGGGTCCTAAATATATGGGTAACAGTCAATGTACCTAGTGGGAGGAGGATTAGAGCAAGGTAGAGATAAAACAGGAGAAAGAGGAGAAGGTACTAGATCAAGAGAAAATGACAATGATCTGAAACTGGTTTGGAGATGGTCTGTGCCAGGTGAGATAATAGAGGGAATTGGAAGGGGACTTCAAGATACATATGACTATATTTTGATCTATACATGTGTGAAACATCAAAGAATATATATTTAAGTACCTGAAGGGCCTATGCAAACACTTCCTGCTGGAAAGCAGTTCAGAATTTCTAAAAATAGATCCTGAGCTAGTGTTTTAAAATTTCCTCTGTGTGTGTGTGTGTGTGTGTGTGTGTGTGTGTGTGTGTGTGTGTGTGTGTGTGTGCGTGTGTGTGTAAAATCAGTATCTGAATGACTGAATTGGTTCAGTAAAACAGCCATTTTGTTACAATATCTTTTATTTGCCTGACATAATTGCTATCATTGAGGCTTTTTGCTTCTGTGTGCTAAGCCAAGCCTTGTTCTGGAAGTTTCTAGCCTCCATACAATCTAATGTAGGTCTAGAATGCATTCAGCCTCTGAGACTTACTGCTGAATAAGCTCACCCTTTCTAGTTCTTTCTGACATCTGCTTGGTTGACTCAACTCAGCTGCTCTGGCTAAAACTTCTTTCCAAGCTGACTTATTTAACCTGGCTTCTCCAAGTTTCTCACTGAATTGCTCCACTTGGCCTCAAACTAATTCTAGCTATCTTCTAATCGTCTGTCTCCTTATTATTCTATGGATCTTAACCTTCTCTCTGTAAAACTCTCCTGGCAAAAACTGCTGCTGAGTTTCATGAACTGTACTGCTACAAACTCAACTCCACTGCACCACCTCTCACCTCACTGACTCAACTGAATTATCTGGAACTCAGAGATCTGTATGCCTCTGTGTCCTGAGTCCTAGACCTCAGCATGCCTAGACCTGACCTATTCTTTACCTGAATCTTGCTCTATACCAGGCTAGCTTTGAACTCATATTGCCTTGGCTCTGTCTCCTGGGACTAAGGGTGTATCTATATTCCAGATGGATCTTACAGATCTAGAAGCTCATTGGATGTGATCTCTTGCCAGAGAAGCCATGGTCTGAATGAAAAAAAAAAAAACCCTCAGCATCATTTAATATAAAGCCAACCAGTTCAACCTAATCTGATTTCTAACCCTTTCATATATTTGCAGGTGGAACGAATTCTATTATATCCTCTGGACATTTGAAGCCATGTCAGATAGGTCTACATTGTATCTGACCCAGCAGTACTTATCCCCCATAAGCCAGGAACTCATGTGTGCTCTGTGAAGTACTAGAGTTTAAAGAAAACCTTTATTTAACATTTTTTGTGTGTATCAACGTTTCTCTAGGTTGACCTGCCAAGAGTGTTTCATAGCAAATGACTCTGGAACACGAACAAGTGTTTGCTCTTATGTTTCAACCATTAGTAGTGAAATAAAGACTACAAGGTTTGCATCCCATGGCAGGCTTTTTTGCTGCCATATGCTGCTAATGCTAGCCAAGCAGAGTGTTTATATGTTTATGCCTTTTGAATACTAAGGATCTCTTGGACACTTGACAAACAAACTTATACCATTAAGTCTCAGGGAACATCCAAATGGCAAATAACTTTTCATTGATGTTGAATCTAAATTGATGTTTCTGAGACTCAATCTTATTTATTTGAAATTGACTGAAATCATCATTCATTACATAAAAACATTCTCTGTTATTTCAAAAATTTTATGGAATTTTAAATTCTTATATGCAATGGTAGGATTAGTGTCATGCATGAGTGTTAAGGCTGATAAGCTGTTCAGACTGACAGAATATTTAGTTATATCTCTAAATCTAATATACTCATGAATTAATTTTTTTATTTTTATGAATTCATTTTTAAAGAGCTACTAATTTGTATTTTATGTATATGAGTCTTTTTCTGGATCTATGTAAGTATATCATGTGGATGTCTGGTACATGTGGATGCCAGAAAGGGTTGTCAGGACATCTGGAACTGGAGCTATAGATGGTTATGAGATACCATGCAAGGCCTGGAAGCAAAGGCATGTCTTCTGTAAGAGAAGCAATTACTCTTAACAATGAGGCATCTCTCCAAGCCCCAAGGTAAGTGATTTGTTGACTCATTCTCCAGGTATTTTTTTAGTTTTTCAAGACTAAGTACTGCTCACAATTCTGTAAATGAAACAGAAACTAAGACAACAAAGGCAATAATTCTTTATGGAGACTATGTGTCACAAAGGAAGATGGATCCATAATTAACAAATATGAAGTAACTGGGAACTTGCACAAACTTCATGA
Source organism: Acomys russatus (assembly GCF_903995435.1). NCBI lineage: Eukaryota > Metazoa > Chordata > Mammalia > Rodentia > Muridae > Acomys > Acomys russatus. The sequence goes on from NC_067149.1 coordinate 32,365,596, forward strand.
GTGAAAGAGAGATGATCCAGATGAGGTAAAGAATAAACTGAGGCACTGGGTAAAAATCTTCCAGAGACTGACCTCCTGGATTATTCTTCTTACATGTTTAGCATAGTAAAACGTTGGGGAAAGGTTAATATGTGGTATTATCATAATGAAACTTTAATCATAGCTAAAAAGAAATTTCCAAGCAAAGTATGTGTGACTTTGGCAAGAATGGCGTGTATCGACTGATAGAGCTCAGACCTAGGACTTGTGATAAGGATGAGTATAGACTCTACTTATGGAGAATGTAAAGTACATGGGGCCTCTTTCATAGGAATTAGTTCCATACAATGAAAGATAAAGCCCAAGATTATGGCCTAACCAATTTTCAAGATATTGTGGATATTCAGGTGGAGCCTGGCTTCTAGTTGAAAAGTACAGGAGCAGGTGTTGATGTACACCTTTTTTTATATACTTTTATTTTATTGCACATGTATAAAACAAACTACATACAGCAGGGTGAACCATGTGACAATCATGAGAATAATGAGTTCTATATATGTTACATTCATAGTGACTTGGCCATCTGCATTTGTCTCATTTGAAGTAAGTGTTTTTCCTGTCTTGTTGAGTCTACATTTCCGAATGAGATTCAATATCTATCCTACCTAAACTCTAATAGCTTAATTCTTTATCTTGGTCTAAAATTATCTTGTCCCTTAACCAGCTAAACTTGGTTATAAAACTTTACTATCTTGTCTTCAATGCCCATCAGAGACTTGAGAAGGAATAAAACTTAAATTCTGAGTGAAGCAGCAGTGTGGGTTAGCAGCTTACAAAATGTCCAAATTGACTTAGACAGTTTACTGCCTGACTAGTCACTCAATACACTTTGTAATGTTGGAGCCTCATCTTCAGCTTTCTGGCCTAATATTTCTGCCAGACTTGTTTGCAAGGCAGGAACTATTGATGACTTGCTTACCCTGACTTGGCTGAGTGTGGCCATTGACCCTTCTTGCATCTAAGTTGCCCATTTTTAGGCAGACTCTGGAAAGGAATATGGCACTTTCTCAGAAAGTTGGGAATAGCTCTACCTCAAGACCCAGCTATACCACTCCTGGGCATATACCTGAAGATGCCCCACCGTGCAACAAAGACATTTGTGCAACTATGTTCATAGCAGCCTTATTCACAATAGCCAGAACCTGGAAACAACCGAGATGTCCCTCAATTGAGGAATGGATTAAAAAAAACCAAAAAAACATCTACACAATGGAATACTATTCAGCTATTAAGAACAAGGGGAAAATGGGAGGGAGGGAAGAATGAGAGGATACAAGGGATGGGATAACCATTTAGATGTAACAAGAATAAATTGATAAAAAAAATTTTTTTTAAAGAATACGTAATATGTAGTGTGGGGAAAAAAAAGGTATATTAGTAACAAACAAACAAACAAAAAGAACAAGGAAATCTTGAGTTTTGCTGGCAAATGGATGGAATTAGAAATGATCATCCTAAGTGAGATAACCCAGACCCAAAAGGACATGCATGGTATATACTCACTCATATGTGGATTTTAAACCAACAGAGACATCCTAGGAGAGACTCCACCCATCAGCCTATAGGGAGAGCTACAGAGACTTAACGCTGGACACTGGACAGAGTCCTGAGTATGTAGGGCAGCCCAGTCGGGCCACAGAGGATGTACACCTTTAATCCCAGAACTCTGGAGGCAGAGGCAGGTGATCTCTGAGTTTGAGGCCAACCTGGTCTATAGAGTGAGCTCTAGGACAGCCAAGGCTACAAAGAGAAAGCCTGTCTTGAAAAAACAACAAAACAAAACAAAACAGAAACCAAAAACAAACAAACAGAAAATATCAAGGGCTCCCCAGGTTGTCAGACAACACTCACTCCAGCCTTCTCAGTAGAAAGGCATCATTCATCTTCCACTGAAGAAAATAGGCCTACATATTTGACACGCTTAGTTTTCTTTAAGATGAGCCTACAATAATATATAAACAATTCAGTCATCATTTCTATTGCTGATGTGAAGGAATCCAGTCAGTGTGGGGAGTCATAGACCACTGACATTTCGCTCAGATCCTGTGCTGCTACTCCTTCATGGGAAGGGGAGTGACATATGCACACATAAATACATGAAGAGTTACTTTTCACCTTCTTGTATGGACAATGATGGAAATGATGTAATTAGGGACACAAAAAAGCAGCTAAACCAAACATATACCTTACCACCTCTTTCCCAAAGAGTATTTACAAGAACATTTAAATGTATTTCATGAAACACAATCACTATTTGATGAAACGTAATTGGTTGGGTGCCCATTTTCTGTGAAGTGCTTTTAAGAGAATAAAAGACACAGCACATACAAATCCCCAAATTTCACATTGGGAAACAAAAATATTCTAAGCAGTTTACCATGTTTGGATTTCTGAACACATGATGAACACAGCGTGTTAAAGCATTAACTCTCTTTATCCTCACCATGTTTATATAACCTTAACTAATTAATCCTCATGATACTAAGGCATGAGGAAAGCTGTTGTGCTAAGCCGTCCATGTTCTTCTTAAAGGGATGATAGGCCTTCTGAGTAGTATGGCCAATGTCAACATTGTACAGGAACATTTGGAGTTTAAAATCCCTAAAGCTCAGAGCATTTCAAATCCAGAACTGAAAATTGCCTAATTATTCTGAAAAATTTCCAGAAGCTATTTGGCTATTTCCAAACAGTTGAGTATTTTTTCTAATCTCAAAGTTTATGATGACTCTTTACACAAAGGTTGAGAGTACGAATGGGATTTGAGTGAATAAATGGTTGTAATAATGGAAGCTTTGTAAATTGGCTTGTGCTTTAAAGTACCAGATATAATATCACCTACTCCTTATCTTACAACATTTTATTTATTCATATGCTTAAGGCTATTTTGTATGCATGTATGTCTGTGCAGTATATGTATGCACTGCCCACTGTGGCCATAAGAGGGCACCAGATAATCTGGTTTGTGGTTAATGATGGTTAATCAGCATGTGGGGTGCTGGGAATCACTACTGCAATATAGCCAGTGCTCTCAACCACCAGGTGTCTACTCATATGCTTATCTTGAAATATTTATAACTGAACATATAATTACACCACACACAAGTGAAAATAATGCATTGATTTCCCCTGGAAACACCAATAAATTGCAATTATTTTGCCTGTCCCACAACCTTCAGCGTTTTGTCCCCATCCTCCTTCCACTTTCTGCTTCGCACATCAGCACCTTTATTGTTCATTTTCTGCTCTTTTCTCTGGAAATGTCCAACCATATGAGCATTTCCTTGGTGACAGGTGCCTTCTGGGAGGGATTTTTTTTCATTCTACTTTTTATCTACTAAACTGGTTAGCCATTTTTTTTTTTCAGATTTCTATTTATTTGTCATAATAGAAAGTTTTACCATTGTTCTTTAGCAGATCAATCGCTATCTCAGTCTACTCGTTGCAGAGGAGCACCCTGTTCATTTGCATAACAGATGCCTTGATTTTTTTTAATTTTTCAAAATAAAACATAATTTTCATATTTACTTATTGTTTGCTTTACTGCCAATAAGGCCTAGTATGGTAATTTTCTTTCTTAATACTAAGTCACTGCGGACACATGCTGCTTTCAATTGCTACTTGGCTATTAACTGGATGATACATCGATTTAAATCCTTAGATCTTTAACTACAAATAAATGCTGTATTGCCAAAATATGACTTCCTTCTTCATCTGGCCTTTGTTGTTCTACATTATCCAGGGTATATGAAGGATCAAATTCCTTATCTGCAAAATATATATAGCACAGATAAATTTATAATTTTATATGATATAAAATATGTATGAGTGTACAGTATCATAATTTACAATAATCAGTATTTTTCATATAAGCAAGTGATTTGGTGGATCTAATATTTCCTTGCTTAATATTTTTCCCTTATCACAAAAGAACAAGTCAATGTGGATTAAATGGAAATAAGAAAAATCTTTGTGATCAACTGATTTTAATTAAAAAATTTCCCCTTGTTCAGTTACGCCTTTCTTGATTTATTCTTTCTTCTGATTTTGACATTCTGTAATAATTTAAATCATTAAAATGCAATAAAACATTGGGTCAGCTTGAGGAGAAATAAATGGAACAATTGTAAAAATTACAAATAATAAAGATAATTTTCTCATTCTCTTTGCTACTTCACAATGCTGCATTTTAGGTACTAAAACAAGTCAGTGGATCCTGGGAATTTTTCTTTTGTCCTACCTATCTCTGTATCTGACTATTGTATTGTATTCATTGCTATACCAGAGTAATTGCTGTTTTTAATCATAGTTTTTTTTAAAAAAGATCAGAACTCTAAAGATTGTTTGAAGACCAAAATAAAAAAACAACAACAAAAATATATAGGCCTCCTAAAATTTTACTATTCTACATATTATCAGAGAACTTACTTGGGGATAAATATGTGGGAATCTATTAAAAAATACTGGAATGAAAATCTTCTAAGGAGAATTAATATGCTCATTATCTCCTCTACCACTGTCCACTGGAATGGTAATGGATTTAGTAATCCTGGACCCAGCAGAATAATTAGGTCTAAGATACATAGGGTTTAAATACTTTGTCATATCGTGTCATGTGATGTTCACTATACCAGAACCTATCCTTTTGTTTCTTTATCTATTCACTCATATGTGTTATTCATCTTGGCAAAATAAAATTTCTCAAGATTATAATTATTTTCATTAATATTCGTTAAAAGTCCCCTATGACTTCAAAACAGGAACCACAGAGAGAAGTTTCTGTGGATTATCCATAAGAGTGTGCAGCAGTTGACTAGCTTAAACTAACTATGGAGACAGAAAGCAGAGTAATTTAATGCATTAATTTAAGTAGCACAGCCATTTTTAGTGCAGAATCTGTTCATTGTTATTGTAATTTTTATTTATATGTACATATATGTAACTTTGGTTATAATTTCTTACATTTGAAATTTATATGAGTATAAATAAAAGTAATTTTAAAAATGAAGGATTTTTGGAAATTATTAATAACCCGTTGAAGCTTTATGTGGAGACTATAGCCATATACTTTACTCATATATCCTGGGTCTTTGGTAGCTGTGTTTAAGATGAAAAAGATAGACAAAAGCACTTGTTCTCTCAATTCTGCTAGTTTCCTAAAGAAATTAAAGCAACTCTACATTCAACCCTTAACACAAACTGAAAAAGTATATAATTGTTTACTTGGTGTTTAGATTCTGTGATAAATACTTGACATAAGCGCCTTAAACAGGTAAGGATTTAGGTCAGCACAAAATGTCAGAAGTTTCAGACTTTGGATGTATTGATTAAGAGCTCATTATGAGGCAGAACTCCTGGGCAGTGGCAGCAAATAAAAGAGGCCACTCACTTCAGGGAGGACTATAAGGAAGCATAGAATGGGAAATGGAGCAGAAAAGCTTAGTACCAAATACAGCCTCTATCCTACACTTTGGTCCCAAATTTGTACCAATTGTCAAAAAAGCACTAACAGCTAAGTATTCCATACATAAGTTTTAGGCAAATACTTCATGTGAAAGCTATAACAATATAATTATTATTGTGTTGCTAACTATGTCAGTTCAGAGGTACTAGGAGAGTTTCCAGCCACAACTAATATGTTGGAAATTTGGGATAAAATGCTAATCAGAGTCTATGAAGCGTGGGTTTCACTACATATATTTAAGCAAGGAGTAGAGCCTCTGTAATCTGCAGTGATAAGAATCTAAGGATTCTAATGTATATCCCTCATAAGTTGTCTTATGGAGATTTTGTTTTTCATTTATAAACTGATAATGTTCAATTTTTGACATTTTGTATTTTTTTTTATTATTTGAGGATTTCATACAAGCACGGAAATTTCTTCCCCTTCACCCTCTTGACACTTCCTATGTGTGACCAACTGCCCTTCTCAAATTCATGATCTCTTCTATATTTATTTTTGGCTATGTATATACCTTCATAATACATACATAAATACATACATACATACATACATACATACATACATACATACATGCACACACATATACAGGCATACATAAATTTTATTTCTACTCTCACTGTCCAATATACTATCTAGTTACTTTAAATTACTTACAAAAACATAAAGATACAAAGATCTTTAGCAATTCTTTGCCCACTTTCTTCTTTATGTAAATGACAAGAATTTCATTATAGAGAAATTAAAATTGTGGGGCTAAGTACTAAGCAAAAGCAGAAGAGATCAGAAGCATTGTACCCTGTTCCTCACATCCTCCTGAGATTCCTTAGAAATTCCATAGCAGAGAAACCAAATGTCTTTCTTTCCTGAGAAGAAAAGAAAAACATAAACAGAAAACCTACATATTTTTCTGTGTTTGCCCACTTTCCTCTACCTAGGAGTGTGGCGATCTGTTCTCATCAGAAGTTGAAAGAACCCTTTTGCAATTTTCAGATGATCAGGACTGTTTTATATTTCCCATGTACACATTAAGTCACCTTTCCTCTTCTTGATTTACCTAGTACTAAGCATACCAATTATATTCTAGACAAAAAGAAATCAATTTCTTACTGTAATTGTGTTTATATTGATTCTATCCTGTCACATGTCTTATTTTCCAATTTGTCAAAAGCCCCTTAAAGGTAGACCAGTTTCAATTTCTAAATGAAATAGTTACAATCTACCCCCAAATCTCACAGAATCCTGGTGACAGTTTGTTATTTACTGTATAATCTAGATTCTTTTCAGAGTTGATTTGTTTGTACTTCTGTCAATATTACTAGCTAACATTATTGAGTAATTAATGCCTGCCAAGTCCTCTGCTAAGCACTTCATGCCCACTTTTTCACTTAATCCTCTCAACAGTACTGCAAGCAATGCAGTTGTTAGGTATATTCACAGCTTAGGTTCCCATGCCTGGAAAGCAGTAGTAGACTCAACCTGACTTTCTCTAGAGGGTATTTGCTTAATTACTTCATCAAATTATCTGTAAATTGTCAACTTACACAGAAAAAGTTCTGGAACTTTAGCAATAGAATGGTTAGGGGGGTTTAAAGCTATTTTACACTTAACAAGGAGAGCACATTGTCATGTTTTTTCCAATATACTGCACCTCCTACCCATTTTGGTTTTCCAGGTATCTAGAACATTAATAAAATATGATTTTTTTCCTTCAAGTGATAATAAGAAATAGTGCATGATTCATAAATCTTGCAACCAATACATTGAAAAATACATCTGTTTCCCATACGTATGATCATCATTTAAATATTATGTTGCAAATTTGTGCTTCTTCCAGTTTTTCATAATTTTTCAGAGCCTCAAAAATAGTGGGAATAAAAATTATTGTTATCTTGAGAAAGGTAGAAGATTGGAGAAAGCATCAGTAGCAATCTGTTTCCTTGGTTTATACCAAGCGTTCACACAACTGAGGTCCAAATAATTTATAAAATGTTTTGCTCCTGTGGTGTCATTAAATTCCTTGTGGACGGCAGACATTGATCTTTCTTTTTCTTTCAGTCAAATGGTAGAAAGATGTGTATTATATGTCATGTTATTTTTATGATCAAGTCTTAGAACAAGAAACTTTCATTAGAGCTAATAAGTACGTGAAATGGACTGGACCTGTACAGTACACCCAGATGTTGGTGGGTGCCTCACATTTTGTAAACCACACATTTGTCCTTCATTTGTGTGAGAAGATTATCAAGTATCATGCTGGCACAATTTTCATTACTAAACAACTATGGTAGAAACGATCACTAGTTTTATATGAACTAGTAATAGTTATGGCTGCATTTGTGGTTCTTAATATTTAAAAGATTGTATGCTCAAAGACCTTCTACTTGCCCAGAATTAAAGCATAAATTAACGTTGTTGGTAGATGTAGATAGCCTTTAAGAAATGTATTAATAGAAATGACAGGATTGTAGGATACAAGGGATGGGATAAACATTGAGATGTAACAAGAATAAATTAATAAAAAAAAAAAAAAAAAAAAAAAGAAATGACAGGATTGTAGATAGAGATAAATCAAATCTCCCCCTTTCCCAATTTTTTTATCCTTACACACAGTGTTTATAGTGTATGTGAGAAGCATATTGCAATTTACTTACATTGTGTATTTTTCATGAATACCAACATAAAACACAGTTACACTCCATCATTTCCACCCTCAATGACAAACAAATCAGAGTTGAAACATCTCTACAATTCTTGACTGCATTCAACCCCTCAGCCCCTTATTTGCATAGATGTTTAGAGTAAAGTAATCAATCAAGGCATTGCAAATTCTGTAATGACCATGTAATTAGCATCTCCTTTACAATTTTTCTGTTCCTCTACAGAGATCACAAATACATTGCTCAATTTGAATATGAAACTTATGACTTTGGGAACAATGTAGGGCAAAATGAAAAATAACTATTCATTCTTGCTTCTGGCTTTATTGTTTCTGTCTCAGGAGAGAGAAACAATTGCCTATTAATTGTTTATATATTCACCCACTTTTGAAGAGTCTCTGAAATTAGAAAGATCATTCATTAAATCTTACCTGATTTCTCCTCAAGAAATATTAATGTGCATTTGGAATTCAGTAAACAGTCATCAGCTTATTCATGTATCTGTGCATACCACTGTCAATATTAGTAATTATTCATATATGTCATGGTTTAAAATGTTGGTTTATCAAATACTGCAGTGATCTATGGAAAAGATACTTCCTAACAAAGGAACATCAGTCCCATCCAGATCAGGGATATTATTTGCTAATTGCCTTAAGGGTAACTCTGAAGTATCTAATGTGTTAGCAAAAATTAATTCAAGTGATGCATGAGTTCTCCCATAAAATACTGATGCTAACTAATCACCCCTTGCTCTGGACTCACACATTTAGCATGTGGTACTCTTGCTGCTGTCATTGCTGGAGGTATCACACCAGATAGTGAAAACAAATGAGATCAGAATTTGTTTCGACTTCTAAATTTCATCATCTGTCATTTGAAGTGCAGTTGTTTTGTCATGTTTGGCTGTGAAATTATTAATGCTGGTGTGACTGAATAAAACATGTCATTTGTATCTGAAGTATTAATATAAAATCCCAAAGGAATGATGGACTTCTGGAAAGGTAATTGGTATGCATAGAATATCTTAATTTATCATATTTAGAAATTTGCTTCTTGGCTTTCAGTCTCTGTTCGTATATACACTGATTACATATAATGGCATAGCCAACTTTTGAATTGAAAACTGTGATTTCTTTCAGGATAATCTGGTTTTTTTTTCTATGACTCTTGTTTAAGACTAAAAGCAGAATTACATATAATTGAAGGAAATTAATCCAAAAAATGGTTCGAAATATAACAAGCTATACAATTAATTCTCACAGTTCTGTATACAGAAAATGAAGATGATATGCTGTAGGATCAATTCTAGAGGTGCTCCAAAATACTTGTCTCTAGTTACTAGAGTTCCTAGTCTCAAACACTAGACTAGCTTGGACTACAAAGCAATACTATAGTTATAATTAATATTTATCAGTTGGGTGGCCGTGATGTGGGCCATTTAATTATTTTGTACTATTTAAAAGAGCACAGTTAAATTTTTGTGAACTTCTAAAAATAGAACAGCAGAACAGATTGGTCAGGAAGAAGAAGTGTTTCAGAAGCATGAGACAAAAAGAATAGTCAGAGGGACTTGAAGATGGAATATTTCCAGCTTTAAAGGGATGGACAAGTAGCTGGGAAATAAACAACCAGGAAAGACATTGGAGCTTTGGCTTATTCCTGAATCACATGAGGGAAACAGCTAAGCCATTTTGCACCTGGACTTGAAAGGTGAAAAAAAGTGGTTTCATGATAAATTTTCAGTGTTTGATGTCACTAAATTTAGGGTAATTTCCCCCACAGTAGTGAGAAAGCATTAATTCCTAAATACGTGCAAAAGCCAGGCACATGGCCAAAGTTTTACATGGCTTTTGAAAAGTTACATAGGTTTGCTTCATTAACACAGCTTGTCTTTTTTTTTTTTTTTTTTAACAAAGAGGAAGGCAGGGATCAGGTTAATAAAAAAGACAAGACTTTAGGGAGATTCCAAATGAATTTTTGTGTGTGTGTGATGTGGCGACAAACCGTTCTCTTGAGTCAACTCACCCATTTTATCCAGGTGTTTTTTTGAGGCTTCTGTGCAGTTCTTTATTTTCCCAAGAGTTGTGTGAGGACTGTTCTCAGTCCATTTACATTTCTTTGCATACTAGGTCTCGAAGATACACACACTGTGTGTGTGTGTTTGTGTGGTGTGTGTGTGTGTGTGTGTGTGTGTGAGAGAGAGAGAGAGAGAGAGAGAGAGAGAGAGAGAGAGAGAGAGAGAGAGAGAGAGAGAGAGAGAGAGAGAGACTAAGTGTTGAATTCTGGCTTTTCAACTTCCTGGCTCCACAAAATTAGGCAAGATCCTAATTTCTCCCCTTTTCAAAGTCTCTCTTGGTATAAAGGATAGACAGCTACCTACTTTCAGAGTTGTCATGCACAGATATGAATGCTTCCTTTCCTGGCTCATATGCTGTAGCTTTTGCTCTGACACACTTTACATGCATTATGACTCTAAGTGTGTGTCTATAGAGCTCTGATTTCAGACCTGACCTATAGGCACAGGCATGCTTTCTTCATTTATTTTATTATAAGGCTGAACAACTGTGCGACCGTGGCTGCTGTAGCAGTATTTCCAATTATCCAATAAACAAACATTTTATATGTATTCAATTTTATAAACTAAGGACACATACCCAGAAAAAAAAAAAACAGAGCTGCTTATATTCTGTTGCTAATGATATATTTATCTGGATATAGGAATAACACAGCAATTTTTCAAAAGTTGTGTGTTGATAAATCAAAATCTCAAATTATTTCAACTAGTTTATATGGGTGAATATAAATAAAATATAAACAAATTTTGGCACTGACATCATGTCTTTTTCATTACAAAATAAATTGTTTTCTATAAATAAAACATGTTAAGTAAGTTTAGTCAAATGTACATAAAACACCTAGGACATTGCCTGGTATTTAAGAGATTCTTATTTTTTAAAATATCAATTTGAGGTCTGTGGATCTAGCTCAACAGTAAAACACTTCACATGCAATCATGCATAAGGCAGAGAGAGAGAGAGAGAGAGAGAGAGAGAGAGAGAGAGAGAGAGAGAGAGAGAGAGAGAGAGAGAAAGAGAGAGAGACAGAGAGAGAAAGACAGAGAGAGAAAGACAGAGACAGAGACAGAACTAACATTCATCTAAAATGGTTGTCATTTTCTAAAAAATAATGTCACACACAACATCAGAAATTGGAAAAGAGTAATCTGACATATGACAATGATATTGACTACATTAAAGATAATTAATTGAGTAGCAATCAGGATTGTGTGAAATAGCTGTAGGGAGCTACTTTTGAAAGGGACTTCAAGAAAGACTTGGTGTTGAGGAAAGTTGACTTCTTTATTCTTAGTAATTAAAAAAATAAATAAAATCTTATCACTGGGGTCTAAACATAGTGATTTGATACTTTAGCTTGACAATGATTCCTTATTTTCTTCTGTACCCTGTCAATGTCTTCTCTCTTTACTATAGTTATATCAGAAGGGGACACACAGTAATTAGACTATTAAACATTTGAATTAGTATTATGAACATTTATGCAAGTTTGCTCTCACACCTACCACAAATAACAATCATGCTACTTCTGATTTTCGTGACAGTGTACACATGTACAAATATAACACAAAATCATAATGTTTTCTAATTGTTCCCTTTCTTTTTCATTGATTGCCTATGTATTGTGAAAAATCTCATTTTTTTTCACAATACATAATTTTGTAACCATTGCCTGATATGCTTCCTTACATCAATTAATAATTTGCATGATTTAACAGTCCATAGGATATCAAAGAAGTGAGCATTTTAAAAGCTCGATGTTGCTGACTACATCTGAAGCAAACTGGAAAAGATTCAACTCGGAGAATGATTGATTTCTTAGTGATGATTTTCTGTCATCAACACAGGCTATTTGAGAAAGGGGTTCTGTAATTTTTCTCAACTGTAATGCACTGCCAACTATCAACATGTTAAAAGCCTGAAGATGTTGAAAGGACAATTTTATATTAATTTGAACACTTCACAAGTTGCCCGACAATTTCTCTTTTATGTACAATAACTTTTAAAGGTTCAAGTGGTCAAAGACAATTCAAAATCATGCTGTTTGATGGTTCAGACAAGAGAAAGCACTGCTTAAAGCATAGACACATGGTTTATATAGAAAAGTTCTCCGATTCTTAACTGCAGTGAGCATTCTAATGAGTCTATGCAAACACTGAACAGCCGCTACAATTATGTTTCTGTTTTCTTTTCAATATTGAATGTTTACATTCTTGAAGTATCCCTGATCAATTTCTCTTATTGACTTTGTTTTCTCCTTTCTCAGCTATTTCCTTACTTGTTTTATGCATTTCCTCATATGGGGTTTTATTTATTTATTTCACTGTTGATATCGGGAAAGAGGTTGCCCTCTTTTTATTAACAGCTTGAATTATCAGCAGGCACCGAGGCTTCGAGCCAACCACAGAAGATACAGATGAGCTTAGTTTTTTCCAGTACCACTTTCAACCTTGAATGCAGAGCTCCAGGGAATGTCACACTGGATTTTTGCTGAATATTTGCTGCAATTCCATTTTATGCTTGTCTCAGCATTGTCCTAAAACAAGATCAGGACTAAGAAGACTCAAACTACCTCTGCCAAGGTCTTCTATTATTTGCCTTCTTTCTTGGAAGTTTTATCTTCTCAGACTTCAAAGATACTGTCTTGCAAATTTACCCTGTATCAGGTATTTATTCAAATACTATTTGATTTAAAAAATATTAATGTGACACACAAACTCTGGGTGGCCTCAAAGCCCATAGTCTATATGCATATGTCTTTGTACCTCTTCTCTTCTAATACCATTTTGCTGATGGAAGAAAATTGATTCTCTATCCATACCTAGTGCAAGCTAAGAGTTCTGAGATCGTCATGCCCCCCATACACACACACACACACACACACACACAGAGAGAGAGAGAGAGAGAGAGAGAGAGAGAGAGAGAGAGAGAGAGAGAGAGAGAGAGAGAACTTAAGCAATACATCCTTTTGATATTGATTTGACAATATCTGACATATTTCCTCACTCTCCCCATCTCCCTTGTGACCACCTCTGATATCTCTTGCTACCTAATTAATTGCACACACCTTTAAATGTTTCTCATAGTGCATCTGCATATATATGCATATATGTATATATAGCAAAACCACACATTATCCCATATAAAACATTTAGTTGATTCTCACTGCCATTAGATTGACCAAAAATGTCTAACATGTCTGAATATTTCTTATTATTGTGGTGCTCTATATGCACAGCAGACAATGGTTCTCAGTTACATTTGGCTTTTCTACCAAACTAAATTTCTTGCATAATATTAGCATGGCCAGCTTCTCTAATCTAGGACACTCTTCCATTCTCTTTTTTGACAAGTTTTTTTTTGGCATCTTTTGACAATGCTCTTTCATTACTTCGTCTGTTTAGGCTTCAGTTCAGTGCTCCACTTCTTCATATTATCATTTCTTACATCATTAAAGCACTTACAAGCTATAATTTTAAGATTTATTTGATACTGGCTAAAGTTTTCAGAAGATAAGTTTTCTGTGGCATTTTATATGCCAAATTTAGTCAATGAATATGTGTGACAAAAGAGAAGAACTCCATTTAGTTCACTTAGTTTATATAAAAGAAATATAATTAATTTTTGTGTTTGGGTAGGTTGATAATTTGGCATGTGTTGATGTGGATGCATATGTCTGGACATGCATGTGGAGACATCCATCTTAGGTTTTGAGACAGATTCCCTCATTGGCCTGGAGCTTACTTAGTAGGATAAGATATCAGACTGGTGAGCCCTAGGGATGCACCTGTCCCCACCACCCTAGCACTGGAACCTTAAGTGAGCACTAGCATAAAGCTTTTAACGTGCATACTAGGCTTCAAATGTAGGTCCCAAACATGCTACCAACTGAACTATTCTCCAACCATCAAGCTAACATGCAACCTAAGGCTTTTTAAAATATTTCTGGAGAAACTATTTTGTCTCCCATTTTTAACTGAATATCTTTATCTAGCTGTTAAACTTTTCTTCTTGTTAAAAATGTTAATGACTCCTCTGTGTCTTGATCATCACTGAGTATAATTTCATTGTTTGGTAAAATTTTATCTACTGAAAATAATGCTCTGAGGCCTACCAATTTTCTTTGGCTCCTCTTTCTTGTCTTCCTCTGTACATATCCTTTTATGACTGAGTTCATTTAGTGTTGTGCAGTTAAAAGATTAGCTAATTTAATAACATGGGCATGCCATTCAATTATAAGGGTAATAATTCTGATATCTTTCTTCAGACAATTAATTTTTTATTTCCATAATCCTGATTTACTCTCATATACCAGCAGTATATCCATTTTACCCTTTTCCCCAGTCAAAACCATATGAAAGTTAAAAATCACAAACTAAACTACAACATACCTGAAAATATATACTTTTTATTTTGATTTCCTTCTTTAGAATTAAGAAGGAAGAAGCCTATTAGACTAAAATTTCTCTTCTAAAGCTCTGGTAAAGATTGCTTGTATTATAATTGAGTTATATGGGTACAATATCTCATATTAGAGTAGAAATATATATATATATATATATATATATATATATATATATTTCATGTGTGTGAAAAATAATCTTTCATTTGAATTCTATACCATTGTATCTAGTTTACTTCCAATACTTTGAAAGTGTTATAGCAAGCTGTTTAAGAGAAACAAGTTATAAAAATTATATGGTAGTAGGTTAAATCATGTTCAATTGCTAGTCTACTCTTATCACAAGAATATACATCTTAGGTGCAGCAGCTGGACATGACTCTATAGAAAGATAAGGAAGAATATGTAGACAAGGTCTTCAAAAACCCCAGAGATGCAGAGTATGACATTAAAATTATTTTTTATTAATTTAAAGTTTCAATTGACAATGAGACAGGTTAACTCCTGGCAACACCCAGCCTACCTCAAAGAGGATGATGAATATCAAAGACCCTACTTATGGAGATGGCTTCAAATATGGCAAACTAGCCACTGGGCAAAAGGCCCTCATTTCTACCAAGACAGAATCCTGCCTAAAAAAAGGGCCAGCTTGGATGCAGGCAGAGTCAATGAACAAACTCTTCCAAGACAGGGTAAGCAAGTCCTCAATAGTTCCTGGCCCACAAACATGGGCCACAAACATGTCTGTCAGATACATTGGGCCAAAAGGCTGAAGAAGATTCTCCAATGTTATAGAGATTTTCGGGCGACTATTCATGTAGAAAACTCTCTGTCATCTTTTCATTTGGAAAGGTTCTAACCTGAACTCCCAGCGACTATTCATGTAGAAAACTCTCTGTCATCTTTTCATTTGGAAAGGTTCTAACCTGAACTCCCAGCATATTCAGGCAATCAAGTTATGTCCTTCTCAAGTCTCTGATGGAGTTGAAGACCAGGTAGCTAAGTTTTATAATGAAGCTTAGTTGTTTAAGTGTTAAGATGTTTTTAGGTCTAGATAGGTGTTTTAAGTTGAAAATGACAATTGGTGATTGAGATTGATTTACATTCAGGAATTTAGATGCATCAAGATAGGAACAATGTTTTCTTCAACACTAAGAATGTGGCATTTATATAATTCCTGATAGTGTTATGGTTCTTCTTGCTATACGTAATATATTTAATATAAATGAATATGTAAAAAAAATAAAAAGAAAAACAAAAAAGGACTGAGAATCTGCCTGCTCTCCACAGAGAGGGAAGCCTTCGTCTGAACAGAAATAAATGTTCCTTCTTATTGTTTGGGTGAAAAAAATGTATTGCTTGTAACTGAAATATAGTTATTCTAAGCCCTAGCCCAGATATGTAAAAATTATACTAAAAATGACTGATTGTTAGAATAAATGAACTTCTTATCTTAGTTCATTTAATTTCAGTGAAGAGAACACAATTGACTTTTGTGTATATGAATATGGTGGTTGTTGTGAGTGTTTTGTTTAGGTGCTTATGTGTGAACATGTATGTGGAAGTCAGAGGCTAACTGGAATGCTGTTCTCCTGGTTTTTAAGTGAATATATGGGATTATCTTTCATCCCATTTACATCTAAATTTCTTTTTTTATTTTTTCTTTTTTAAAAATGTATTCTTCTCTCATACAATACATCCAGACTGCAGATTCCATTCCCCCACTACTCCCAGTTCCCCCCTGTTCCCCAGTTGTTACTCCGTGACCACTGTCTCCTCCCAGAAAAGAGCATGCCTCTCAATGACATCAATGGCACACAGCACAACAAGATACAATAAGACCAGGTACAAAACACATAAGAGCTGGACAAGGAAAGCCAGTGGGAGGAAAGGTGTCCCAAGAGCAGGCAAAAAATATCAGAGACACCCTCACTCCCTCTCTGGTGGCAGAAACCTTACATCCCAGTATTTGGGAGGCAGAGGCAAGGAGGATCTCTGAGTCCAAGAGCAAACCAGTGTACAGAATGAGTCCCAGGATAGCCAGGCCTACCCATAGAAACCCTGTCTAAAAAGCAACCAAACCAAACCAAACCAAACCAAACCAAACCAAACAAAAAACCAAATCAAGACAAAAAACAAACAAACAAATTTCATCAAAATGTCAAGCACAAAAACTAGAATGGAATTTTAAATAATGATTATAAGGTAGCAAAAAAATATGTTCTTTGAAACACAACATTTTCTTACTATATTGCAAACATTTTCCAAAATTCTGGTCCAGTTTGTCTGGTTGAAATTTGGATGTAAGTGCCAAGATAAACAATTATCAATTAATCTTTAAAATCTGAAAACAAATGGAAGTACTATCATAAATAATAGTTTTATTTACCTATTGCAATAATAATAATAATCACACTAATATAAAGGTGGGATTATTTTTTTAAATTTAAAATTCAATTGTAAGCAACTATCGATTCTTAGAAATGGTATGCTCTCAATTAAACTGGCCTCTTTATGGTAACTTCCCTTATTTTTTTTCTTTGCATTTCTTAAGTTAAAAGGAGTCAAGCCTGCTCTATTTCTAAGACTCCTATCTGTCAATTGTGTGAATGTATGCCACACCACCCATATGCTCATCTCCAGATGGCTAGCCTGCTTCTTTCAGCTCCCCACCTGCCTGGGCCAAAGGCATGCTGTGCTCATATCCCTGTGTGTAACATGGAACCTGTCGGTGCCTGCTGCCATCCATTTACTCACATGTCAGAGATTCGATACCAGACAACTGAGGGGGAAAGGGACAAGAAAGAAGGGTGCCAGGAAGTGCAGAGGGCATAGAGTTAAAAGAGAAGATAGAATGAAATGAGGGAGGGTGAGTGCAAAGAGAGTAAGAAAAGTAAATAATTACTTAGGAATTTTGATAAAATCTATATTGTATACTCAAAACTAAATAATTCCATTTTAAATTTAATCACATGAAATGAAATATAGCATATTCTACCTTGGTCTGAAGATAGAACTCACACTGTTTTGGTTGTAATAAAATTGGCTAATGATATTAAAAAGCTGTTTTCTGGATGTTTTATTGTATAACAAAAAGCTTGTGGCTTTGTGGAAGGCATTTCATGTCCCTCTCTTATTAGTAAAAACATCCCTGTTTGAAAACATCCATGTTGATGTTTGATAATTTTAGGCGCCTGCATTTCAACTCATTCAGATGAGAAAGGAAGTTAATTCAAAGATTCTACCTGTGTGATTTCCCTTTTTTTGAAACTGCTATCTCAGTCTATGATCCAATTTATCTCCAAGGGATTCAAAGATGCCTGAAATATTAATAAATAGTAACAAAAATATATTGACCAATCTTAATTAATTAATTAATTCAATAAGTATTTACTGGAATCCAATCATGTGATATACACTAATTTCAATGCTTTGGCAGATTACAGTGGAAATAATAACTTTGGGTCTTATTACTTTTATTGAATTTTTGTTTATTGAGAATCTTATGTGAATAAGAAAGTACTGCTTTAGATTATATGAATGGAGCATTTAAAAAGTATTATAAACATGGGGTATCCTATGAAATTTACATTCTTGTCAATGGAAGTAATACGTATTTGAAAGGATCATTACACATTATGTACAATGGTATGTGAAAGAGAGAGAAACAGCTAAAAGTGAGTCTCAAGGTATTACATTTTAATGAAGAAGATATAAAATCCTGAAGATTGTTGTGCTGGAGTCTTCACTTACCACAAGACTGGGATAGGTGTGAGGACATCCTACAGGAACTCTAGATAAGAGAAATATTATAGGAGGATGGGGAAATAGAAGGATTCAGAGGGTGCTAGACACCTACAAGAAGAACTTCATGATGGGTGGACCAGGGCCCAGGAGGTATGCAGAAACTACTACACTAACCAAGGACAATACAAGTAGTAAACATCAAACCCCTATTCACATTTAGCCAATGAACAGGATATTCTCCAGTTATGTAGAGACTGGGGACTGACTATGACATGAGCTATGGTGCTCCATATTTAACCACCTCCCCTTGATGGGGAGGCCTGGTGGCACTCAAATAAAGAATAAGCAGACAACTAAGATGAGACTTGATAGCCTATTACCATATAGTGGGGGAGTAGGTACTCCTTGATCATTAACCAAGAGGAGGGGAATAGGTGAAAGTAGGAGAGAGGGAAGAATGGAAGGATATAAGTGATGGGATAACAATTAAGATGTGGAGATCCAAGACGGCAACGAGCAGTGTGGACCATGTTTAGAGGTACCAGTAAACGATTTAGGGAATTGCATGAAATTTTTAAATAGGAACACCAAGCTCCCCACCCCACTAGAGCGGGAGTACTCCACAGTTCGAAAGGACCAAAACACAGAAAACCTGCATACCCCTGCACATGGGAGGAGTGTGGATGTTCTCGGACCAGAGTGGCTGAGGCGGCAGCTGAGGTTTGCAGCTGGGAACCCTCCAGCAGAGGCAGTTGGAATGGTGACCAGTGAGAAGTACTAAAGGAGAGGGGACTCTGTGCAAGATTTGGGCCCTGCAACCATAGCTTAATTCACCATGCAATTTGGGCCCCATGACCCAAACTCAGCTCAGCATGCAGCTCATGCCCTGAGACCCAAGCTGAACTCAGTGTGCAATTCTGGCACAGAGTCCCTAGCTGAACTTGGTGGAAAGTTCGAGCCCAGAGTCCCTAGCTGGGCTTGGCACAGGGTTTCAGCCTGAGACTCTGGCAGGACTGAGCACGCAGTTTGAGCCCAGAGTCCCTGGCTGTATTTGGTGGGCAATTTGGACCCAGAGAACCTAGCTGAGCTTGGCACATGGTTTGTGCCCAGAGAATCTAGCTGCACTTGGCAGGCAGTTTGGGCCCAGAGACTCTAGCTAAGTTTGGTGTGCAGTCCTGGCCCTGAGACTCTAGGTGGAGTCAGCAAGCACTGTGTGCAGTTTGGGCCCATGATCCTGGTTGGATGCAGTGCTAACTGCACTAAGTGCATGGATTAGGCCTCGAGGCACGCTTGGGTCCAGAGATGAGAACTAGACTCAGTGTGTGTGCAGTTTGGGCCCCGTGACACTAACCTGGACTCTGAAAATGATCTGGGTCCTAAAACACTACCAGGAACCACAGACTAGGAGAGCATCAGAGCTCCAGGACTAGGAAAATCACAGGGAGACAGGGAGTAGAGAAGCTATCAGACCCCCGCTCCCTGACCTGCTTCAGTATCTGGAGAGATGCAGTTCCACAAGGAGACCCAGAAGGTTGTGGACCCTTTGATCTGACCCAGCTCACATTCTGAGACTGAGGAAAATTACAGGACCCACAGTACAGGGGAGCTGGGGATCACTGACTTTGAGAGACCCAAACTACAGGGTTGACCTCCTGCCATTTGGACCAGTGAAGCATAAGGGCTTCTGGCCTAGGGAAATCATGAGAAAATGGGTGTATCTCCCTTCAGACTCCCTCTTCCCCACCCCAGAAGACACCTCCCAAAAACAGACATGGCAAGATGACTAAAGGACAGCATAAAATCATACACAAAAAACCCAAAACAATATGGTGTCTCCAGATAGCAGCTATCCCATAGAAAACAACCAAAAAAAAAAAAAAAAAAAAAAATTCAAACACATTGGAAATACAAGAAAATGAATTGAAATCCTTAGTAATGAGGATGATAATGGAGGAAACAAATAAAATTCATAATCAAATGCAGGAAGATGCAGCCAAACAGGAGGAAGACATAAAAGAAGCCTAGAGAAGCACTGGAAAAAATTCAGGAAAATACAAACAGTCAGATGAAGGAAATCAATAAAACTATTCAAACTCTGAAGGCCTATAAAGAGGCAATGGAAGAAACTCAGGAATATACAAACAACCAGATCAAAGAAATCAATAAAACAGTTAAAGATCTGAAGATGAAAATGGATTCAATGATAAACACATAGAAAGAAGAAAAACAGGAACATGAGAGCTCAGAGAGAAAAGCAGCAATACAGAGACAAGCCTGTCTAACAGAATCCAAGAGATGGAAAACAAATCTCAGGTCTAGAAGATACAACCATAGATCTTGAAGCAACCATTAAAGAAAATGCTAAATCTGGTAAAATCCTGACACAAAACATCCGAGAAATCAAGGACACCATGAAAAGAAGAAATCTGAGGATAATAGGCATTGAGGAAAGAGAAGAAGCCAGACTCCAAGGCCCAGAAAATATTCTCAACAAAATCATAGAAGAAAACTTTCCCAATCTAAAGAAAGAGATGCCTATAAACATAAAAGAGGCATACAGAACACCAAATAGAATAGACCAGAAAAAATAAACTTCCTATCATATAATAATCAAAGCAGAAAATATACAGAACAACAAAAATATGTTAAAAGCTGTAAGGGAAAAGGGCCAAATAAATTTAATGGCAAACCTATCAGAATTACACCCGACTTCTAAGCAGAGACAATAAAAACCAGAAGGGCCTGGACAGGGGTCCTGCAAACCCTAAGAGACCACATGTGCCAGGACAGAGTACTTTACTCAGCAAAACTATCAAGAACCATTGACAGAGAAAACAAAATATTCCATGACAAAAACAAATTCAAACAGTAACTATCCACAAACCTAGCTTTACAGAAGTTACTAGAAGGAAAACTCCATCCCAAAGGGACAAGCTACAACCAAAACTACACAGGAAATAGACAACTACACCATGGAAAAAATACATCCACACAAACTCTCTACTGGAACCAACATCAAAATTAAGACTCTGACCAGTCACGAGTCACTAATATCTCTCAACTTCAATGGTCTCAATTCTCCAATAAAGAGACACAGACTAACTGAATGGATGCATAAACAAGATCCAACATTCTTCTGCATTCAAGAAGCACATCTCACCCATAAAGATAGACATTACTTCAGGGTAAAAGGCTGGAAAAAATATTCCAAGCAAATGGTAACAAGAAGCAAGCAGGCATAGCCATTTTAATATCTGACAAAATACACTTCAACCAAAATTAATCCAAGGGGATAAGGAATGACACTTCATACTCATCAAAGGTAAAGTCAACCAAGATGACATCACAATTTTGAAGATCTATGCTCCCAATACAAGGGCAGCCACATTTGTAAAAGATCTATTAACAAAGCTTAAACCACAGATCGATCCCCACACAATAATAGTGGGAACTTCAACACCCCAGTCTCACTGAAGGATAGGTCATTGAAACTAAGCTGAGAAATAACATCATTACACAATGACATGAATCAAATGGATCTACCAGATATCTACAGAACCTTTCACCCAAACAAAAGGAATATACTTTTTTCTCTGCACCTCATAGAACCTTCTCCAAAATTGATCACATAGTAGACCACAAAGCAAGCCAGAACACATACAAGAGGACTGAAATAATACCTTGTATCATGTCAGATCACCATGGTCTTAGATTACAATTCAACAACAACAGAAACAACAAAAAGCCTACACATATACGGGAACTAAATAACTCTCTAATTAATGACACCTGAGTCAGGGAAGAAATAAAGAAAGATATTAAGGACTTCATGAAATTCAATGAAAATGAAGAAACAGCATACCCAAATTAATGGGATACATTGAAAACAGTGTTAAGAGGATAATTCATAGCACTAAAAGCCTTTTAAAAAAGAAATTGGAAACATACCACATAAGCAACTTATTGACACAGCTGGAACCCTTAGAATAAAAGAAGAAGAAACACCCAAGAGGAGTAGACATCTGGAAATAATCAAATTCAGGGATGAAATTAATAAATTAGAAACAAAGAGAACAGTCCAAAGAATCAACAAAACCAAGAACTGGTTCTTTGAGAAAATAAACAAGATAGACAAATTGTTAGTCAAACTAACTAAAAGACAGAAAGACAGTATCCAAACAAACAAACTCAGAAATGAAAAGGGAGACATAACAACAGACACTAAAGAAATACAAAGAATCATAAGATCATACTTTGAAGACATTTATGCCACAAAATTTGAAAATCTAAAGGAAATGGATGATTTTCTTGATCAATTCCACTTCCAAAATTGAGTGAAGAACAGATAAATAAGCTAGATAATCTCATTTCCCCTATAGAAGTAGAAGCAATTGCTGATAGTCTCCAAACCAAAAAAAAAAAAAGCCCAGGGCCAGATGGTTTCAGTGCAGAATTCTACCAGACCTTCAAGGATGTGCTAATACCAATACTCTTCAATCTCCTCCAAAAGATAGAAATGGATGGAACATTACCAAATTGATTCTGTGAGGCCATAGTCACATTGATACCTAAACCTCATAAAGACCCAACAAAGAAGTAGAATTTCAGACCAATTTCTCTGATGAACATTGGTGCAAAAATACTCAATAAAATGAATACAAGAACACATCAAAGATACCATTCAAGATGATCAGGTAGGCTTCATTCTCCTTAGATGCAGAGAAAGCATTTGATAAATCCCAACACCCATTCATGTTTAAGTGTTGGAGTGATCAGGGATACAAGGCACATACCTCAACCTAACAAAGGCTATATAGAGCAAGCCAAAAGCCAAAACCAAATTAAATGATGAAATACTCAAAGAAATTCCTCTAAAATCAGTAACAAGGCAAGGCTGCCCATTCTCTCCATATCTCTTGAAGATAGTACTGGAAGTTCTAGCAGGAGCAATAAGACAACAAAAGGAAATTAAGGGCATCCAAATGGGGAAGGAAGAAGTCAATGTATCCATATTTGCAGATGTTAGGATAGTGCATATAAGTAACCCCCAAAATTCCACCAGAGAACTACTACAGCTGATATACACCTTCCTCAAATTGGCTGGATACAAAATTATCTCAAAAAAGTCAGTAGCCTTCCAATATACAAATAGCAATCATACAGAGAAAGAATTTCAGAAAACTATACCCTACATGTTAGCCACAAGCAATATAAATATTTAGGATGTACTCTAACAAAGAAAGTGAAGGACTTGTTTGAAAAAAATTCAAAACATTGAAGAAAGAGATTGAAGATGACATGAGAAGATGGAATGATCTCCCTTGCTCATGGATTGGGAGAAATAACACAGTAAAAATGACAATCTTACCAAAAGCAATTTACAGATTCAATGCACTCCCCATCAAAATACCTACACATTATTGTAAAGACATTGAAAGTTCAATCCTCAACTTCATATGGAAAAATAAAAAAACCAGAATAGCTAAAACAATCTTTTCCAATAAAAGATCCTTCAGAAGAATCGCCATACCATATCAAGATGTGTTATAAAGCAACAGTAATTAAAACAGCATGGTACTGACACAGCAATAGGCTGGTTGATCAGGGGAATTGAATTGAAGACCCAGAAATGAATCCACACGCATATGGTCACTTGATTTTTGACAAAGAAGCCAAATCTATTCAATGGAAAAAGGATACCACCTTCAACAAATGGTGATGGTCTAACTGGATGTCTACGTGTAAAAAAAATTCAATTAGATCCATATTTGTCACCATGCACGAAACTCAAGTCCAAGTGGATTAAAGACCTCAACATAAAACCAGAGATACTAAATTTGTCAGAAGAAAAAGTGTGGAAGAGTCTGGAACACATTGGCACAGGATACAACTTCCTGAACAGAACATCAATAGCCCAGGCCTTGAGGTCAACAATTAATAAATGGGACCTCATGAGGCTGAGAAGCTTCTGTAAGGGAGGAGACACTGTCAACTGAACTAAGTGACAGCCTCAGACTAGGAGATTTTCACCATCTGACAAAGGTGTAATATCCAAAATATATAAAGAGCTCAAGAAATTAAACACCACCAAACCAAATAAACCAATTGAGAAACTGGGCTCAGAACTAAACAGAGAATTCTCAATGAAGGAATATCAAATGGCTGATAAACACTTAAAGAATTGCTCAACCTCCTTAGTCATTAGGTAAATGAAAATCAAAAACAACTCTGAGATTCCATCTTACACCCATCAGAATGGCTAAGATAAAAAACCCAATCATACCACATGCTGGCGAGGTTGTGGAGAGAGAGGAACTCTCCGTCAATGCTGGTTGGAATGCAAACTAATACAGCCACTTTGGAAATCTATCTGGCACTTTCTCAGACAACTGGGAATAAGGCTTCCTCAAGATCCAGCTAGTCCACTCCTTGGAATATACCCGGAAGATGCTCCAGCACACAACAAGAACATGTTCAAAGCAGCCTTATTAATGATAGCCAAAACATGGAAACATTCTAAGTGTCCCTCAGTAGAACAATGGATAAAGAAACTGTGGTATATTTGCACTGTGGAATACTACTCAGCTATTAAAAACAAGGAAATTCCAAAATTTATGAAAAAATTGATTGAACAGAAATGATCATAATGTGTGAGTTCACTCAGAAGCAGAAAGAGTCAAATATATGTACTCACTTATATCTAGACACTAACCCAAGGGGCATGTCCCATGAAAGTCTTCACTCAGAAGCAAAATGAGACAGAGGGGAGGACATACTATTCAGGCTGTAGCTGAGAGAAGCATGGGAGAATGGAGAAACAGAAGGATCCAGAGTGTCCTAGAAACCTACAAGAAGAACATTATAATGGGCAGATCTGGGCCCAGGGGTCCTGCTCAAACTATGGCACCAGCAAGGACAATACATGAAGTAAACTTTGAACCCCTACCCATATCTAGCCAATGGACAGGACATTCTCCACAGTTGAGTGGAGAGTGGGGTATGACTTTCACATGAACTCTGTTGCCTCACATTTGACCATGTCCCCTGGATGGGGAGGCCTGTTGGCACTCAGAGGAAGGACAGCAGACTACCAAGAAGAGACTTGATACCCTATGAACATATACAGGGGGAGGAGGTCCCCGTCAGTCACAGTCATAAGGGAGGGGAGTAAGGGGAAAATGAGAGGGAGGGAGTAATGGGAAGATAGAAGGAATGGGATAACAATTGAGATATAATATGAATAAATTAATAAAAAAAAAAGAGGGTTGTGCTGGAAGGAGTTCTAGAAGCAGATAGAGAATGAACCTCGTAATTATCTACCCATAAAAAAAGAAACAGTCAACTTTTTTCTTAAAGCCCATATGCAGAGAGAGTGGAACCAAAGGGTCATGAGACAACCTAGGGGCATGTGACTACATTTTCACATTCCTGCAGGCAATTTCGGGGACTCTGTAGCCTCTCCAGCACAATTCTGTTTGTTTTTTTTTTGTTTGTTTTGTTTTGTTTTTTACACAAAGTAAAAGTCAAATACTTCTCTGTAGATAAGAATGTGGTGGTATTAATCAGAGTGAGAGATGATCAAGACCTGGAAGTACTGGGGTCTGTGAAATGTGCAAAGGCTCTAGACATATTTTGGAGACTGAACTAGTATGATGTTCTCAATACTGTATCTCAGAATAAGAGACCAAGAGATTATTCAAAGTGCATTCTCCCTGAGTAGAGCAAACAGAAGAGAGTATCCAATCCCTTCTATGCAAGGGCTTCTCTGTGGAACACCTGCAACTTCCATTTTTCTATAACAACTAGTCTTTCAGAGATCAGACATAAAGTTTTAGGCTAATTAACTTGACTTTTCACCAATGACTCTCAGTGGGATTTTATGCTACCAGTGTGAACTCAGACCATGCTGTGCTCGTTCTTTGTCTGGAATTACTTGCTTTTTTTTTTTTTTTTTTTTTTTTTTTTTTTTTTTGACAGGGAAGCTACTAACATTTTCTGTTTCACTCCAACTTCAGAAAACTTTATGAAACTGTCCGGCCTGTCATGATATGGTCACCCTAATGTTACCCTTGTACAATTATGAATGCATTCACATGTCTCTAGTTCTCTGAAGAACCATCGTCAATATGACACAAGTGTCCATCACAAGATGAGGGCTGCTGTTGTTGCTCAGAAGCTAAAGGCTCATACTATTGAGCCTAAGGATCTCTGCAAAACTCCAGAACATACATTGTGGAGGGAGATAACTGAGTCCCAGGAGGTATCTTCAGATCCGCACAAGTATTCTGTTGCTATATGTCAGAGAGAGAGATAAAGAAGCCAGGGGATGGATAAAAGTTAAAGCAAAATACAATTGAATGAATGAACAGACCCATACAGTAAAGTATGTTTTCAGCTTTAAAAATAAAGTTGATTTATGCTATAATATAGATGAATCTTGAGAATATTATCACAGAGTCACAAAAGTGATATATAGAAAATATCAAATTCACACAGACAAAGATTGCTGTTCCTTTCCAGAGGCTTGTTTTAGAGAGAGATAGCCAGTTAGCGGTTAATGGGTGTAACTTAGGTTGTGAAATCTGCAAAAAGATCTGGAGTGGTGAGGTAGATAAATGTGATGGTCGAACAAAAATCTGAGCATTCTTCATGGTACTGAACTAAACTCCTGATATTGGTGTTTGTTGGTAGCAAATATTGTATGATATACATTTCGCCAAAATCACAAGTAGGATTAAAAAAAGAAAGGGTAACTGAAAACAGTAAGAAGACTTTCTAGGAAGACAACAGGGCAAGGGTAGAGAGGACGTTAATGATTCCATCGTAGCAGAGCTCCTGATTATCTCTGTAGGACTCAGTTTCCCCTTCTCCTATAAAAATTAGGTGTTAAAATTCATATCTTAGAGTTGTTCCACAGGTGAAAAAGAAAATCACAAGGTTTTCTCTTGACATTATTTTCTACAAATTAAAAACTATTGAGCTGTTGCCCCAAAATATTTCACTGTGATTAGCCATAATTGTGATAAATTGCTCACCCTGGCTTTAAGAAGAATTGTGAAAACAAGTCTCAAAGGATATCAGATACAGTTTTGAAGCACAAATGAGTCATGGGCTGATGAACACTTAACTAAAACTTGTCTAGTTTTGAGAGCAATATGCACTTAGGTTTGTTTTTGTACAGTTTTTGCATAATATTCTGAGTAAAAATGTTTCCTTATTTTGTATACTTTTTACATTGTGTTTGGTATCTTTGTGGCTCAACTTATCTCATTTGAAAGTATTTCTTGTCAGTTGTTTACATCTGAAAAGGAACCATTAAAAAAGTTTCAATCCATAGATATTACATAGCTCCATATTGTAACTGTTGCCAAGTGCTAAAATTTTATAATATTGAACCAACATTGTATGAGTAGAGGCATACTGGAGAAGATGTGTGATAGCATAACAGCATATAACATTGTACCCAAAAAATCCAGAAAATATGAGCAACTTAACTTGGTCACAGGAACAAGAAGTGAAGATTTTGAAATGATGACTGTAACAGTATAACTAACTTGACTTAATGAATAAATTCAATTTAGAGTTCATATGCTTTTATTTATAGTCACATCTATGTATAATAATAGTGTTTAAGAATCCTGGGAATAAAAAAAATCAGCCCCCACAGGGTTCTGTATTAAGTGACCAGCAAGACAAAATAGCAGCAAACAAGGAAAACACAGATGCCTGTTGGCTATGCTTCATTAATATTCTAATTCATTAAAGGAGGAGTGTTTTAACTCCCAGTGATGCATAATAATCAGAAACCATTTTCCCAGGACACTGATGGATCCATTGTGATGGTTAATCTTGATTTTTAGTTTGATAAGATTTAGAAGTAACGTGGACACAAATCTCTAGGTATAAAGTATTATCTGCGCAGTGAAAAAAAAATGTTCAACTTAATGGCAAATTGACTTTAAAAATTCAAGACGAACATCAGAAAAACAAGCAAAATTTTGTTTCATTTTAGAGATGAATATGGAGACATCATATTTTCAGCATAAATGACAAGCCAGTTAATGGATGAGCAAAGATGAAAACTCTTGCCTCCTGTGTTGCAAAAGCAATGTATTTTCTATTTGCACTACACCAAGTTTTAAATCCTCAGCCATGTTTATCATAAAAATATCTGATGTGTTTTTGGAGTTTGAGAAGCATGAACCATTTCATCTATCAGGTTACTATACTTTACTAGGTCTATTAAATCTACTCCTGGCACAATCACAGGGAAACTCGGCTCCAGCTTATGTGCTAGAAATAAACTGGCATCTCAGGGCAGCCATTGTCATCTAATTATATCTGACAGCCAATCTGACAGGTTTTGTTTATTTGTTTGTTTATCCTTTCTGTGTTCATGGCTTGGAAAAAATGAATTATACTGTCAAACTATCAGGCCCTTCAGGAGTTCTTTGCTTTATTGAAAAGCTTAAGGACCCAGCTATTTATAACATACCCCATGAAGAAAATGAGGGATATGATTTCATGGAGAACTCTTTGTAAGTATGCATAGCTTGCATGGCAATTGGTGATGGTTAGCTATGAGCAGTGCGTTGTGGTACCCTGAATAAGAATTTGAAGGTCATAGGCATCCTGTTGATTGCGAAATGCACATGAAGTCTTTATAATATAAAGTTTAAAGAGCAAAATAAAGAGAGGCATGGAAATCTAGAAAACATGGAGAAATGGGATAGAAATTTGCATAGTGTTCTGAATAGAATTATAACTAGAATATGATTGATAGGTAATAATTTAACCCTGCCCTGTACACTTTGAACTTTTTCAAAGCCTTGGGGTTCTTTAATGCTTATGCCTCCCTTCTAACCCACCTACCCTAGATAGGAGGGAAAAGAGGTCAATAGGAACAGAAGAAATAGACCTTTTTGGGGGAAAAGAAAGGGTTTATTTCATGCTACAGGTTACAGTCTGTCTTGAGGGGAGCCAGAGAAGGAGTTCAAGGCAATAACATGAAGGCAAGAACAGAATCAGAGAGCCAGGCGTGGTGGCGCACGTCTTTAATCCTAGCACTCGGGAGGCAGAGGCAGGCGGATCGCTGTGAGTTCGAGGCCAGCCTGGTCTATGAAGTGAGTCCAGGATGGCCAAGGCTACACAGAGAAACCCTGTCTCAAAAAACAAAACAAAACAAAACAAAAAATTAAAAAAAAACAAACAAACAACAGAACCAGAGGCCATGGGGCACTATTGCTTTCCAGCTGGCTCTCCATAGCTCACTCAGCCTGCTTTCTTTTCTTTCTTTTTTTAAAAAAAATTTTTATTTTTATTTTACAATGAAGCTTAATTCTTTAGGGGTTAAGATATTTTTAGGTCTTTCTGTTTCTGGGTTAACTCACTCATTATGATCATTTCTAGCTCAATCCATTTATCCACAAATTTCGGGAATTCCTTGTTTTTAATACCTGAGTAGTAGTCCATAGTGTATATGTACCACAGTTTCTTTATCCATTCTTCTACTGATGTACACCTAGGCTGTTTCCATGTTCTGGCTATTATGGTATATACTGACTTATATCTGTATACTAGCCCAAGGGGCATGTCCCACGAAAGCCTTCACTTACCAGGAAACTGGGACAGAGGGGAGGACATCCTATTGGGACTCTAAATGAGAGAAGCATGGGAGAATAGCAAAGTAGAAGGATCCAGAGGGTCCTAGAAATCTACAAGTAGAACAATATGATAGGCAGATTTGGGCCCAGGGGTCCCGCTCAAACTAAGGCACCAGCCAAGGACAATACAGGCGGTAAACTTTAAACCCCTACCCAGATCTAGCCAATGGTCAGAACATTCTCCACAGTTGAGTGGAGAGTGGGATATGATTTTCTCACGTACTCTGGTGCCTCATATTTGACCATGTCCCCTGGAGGGGGAGACCTGGTGGCACTCAGAGGAAGGACAGCAGGTTACCAAGAAGAGACTTGATACCATATGAGCATATACAGGGGGAGGTAATCTCCCTCAGGATCAGTCATAGGAGAGGGGAGTAAGGGGAAAATGGCAGGGAGGGAAGAATGGGAGGATACAAGGGATGGGATAAACATTGAGATGTACCAAGAATAAATTGATAAAAAAAATTAAAAAAAAAAAGATATTTTTAGGTCTAAATAGGTCCTCTAAGTTGATAATGACAATATGTTATGGAGATTGATTTACATTCAGAAATTTAGATGCACCAAGATAAGAAAGACGTCTTCAAGGCTGTCAAATACAAATAGCCAAAACACTAAGAATGTAACATTTATGTAATTCCCGATTATATCACGTTTCTTCTTGCCATAGGCAATCTATTGTATATATGTGTAATAATATAAATGTATCTGTACAGAAATAGACCTTTTTTAGACTCAGTTCATGGAGAGATTCCACTGACCTTGTCAGCAGGATTCCAATAGACCAGTTAAACAGTACACCAATAATTCAGTGAAGGTGATGGCAACTGCAGCCGCAGAAACCCACAGCCTCAAAAATGTTAGCTGGAGCAGTTCTTTCTAGGAGTGTCTTGAAGTGGGGTGATAAACAGCCAAAAAGCCCTGTCTCTTGTCTTGGGATATATATATACATATACTCTCAGAGTCTTTACTAAAATGTTTAACAGACATGCCCCGCAAGAAGCATCTCCTCTTCTAGTGGACTGACCTGTTCTCTCCTAAGTCTGTTTTCATTGGAAAAACACCACATACCCTTATGCAAGTCTATTTCAGATCCCACACTTGGGATCAAGACAAAAACATGTTTACATCCACTACTCTACCCAAATATATTGTCCCCATCATTTATGAGTATCAATAATCTTTGATTAAAGGTGATGCTGTCAGAAGATTCCCATTAATCTTGAATACATTTCAAAAGAATTTTTTTTAGTATGTTTTTCCTGTCTAATTTCACTTCTGCTATTCACTTCATTTTAGATGATTACATTGAGATCCTCCCCTAACTAATATAATAAAAGGATTGTTTGAATTTAACAAATATATCCAGGGTAAACAAGTTTAAATTAAGGAACCAATAAATAAAACAAAATATAATATTAGAAGAGGGGATAGATAACTAAACAGCCATCTCAGGGAGAAAAGATTGGAGTTAAGAGCCACACTTTTCAAGTCACTGTTGGGACAAGACTGTAAAGAATAAGAATATGCACATATTAAAATTTGGCTCCCTGTGGGAAGTGTAGATGAGAGCTCTTGGTGGCCACATTCAAAACTAGGCTGGAGAGGCCAGATCTGTGCTTCAATCAGCTGTAGAATTACAAATTTTTATTTTCCATTGCTTTTCATAACTTAGAGTTCACCCTTATGTTCTTAAATCTTGATTTTTACAGTCTGGATAATATAATATTTGTTCATTTATTATGTACCATCCATGATGTACAAAAGAGTTCCAACTTCCATGTTGTACTTTTTACTCTCCGTCTAGCCTGGTTGTTCATATTGTGTTATCTTTTTTGTTTAGTTGTGTGAGGGCTAGGGGAACAATGTGCCATTATAAACACACAAAAGACTAATGAAAAAAATTAAGTATCCTCCTACTTTTAAAGATGAACTCTCATTTGTACTCCTCGCTCATCTGAACTTATCACGTAAATCAGGTTGGCACTGAACTCACAGACATTTGACTTCTTTGTCTCCCAAGTGATGAGATTAAAGACATGCACTATCTTGTCCAGCCCAAGAATATCATGTATAAAACAAAGACAAAAAATAGGTAGATGCCGACTAAAATAATACAATTTACTAAGATAATATAATTAATTGTTGTGACTATATCAGAGGATGAAATTTGAAAGAGTATAAGTCAGGTCAACTTAGAAATATTTTAGAAAGAACGAAAATATTCAATTTTGGATATTGGCTTGCTGTATATAGCCTTTATTGTGTTGAGGTATGTGCCTTGTATCCCTGATCTCTCTAAAACTTTAAATAAGAATGGGTGTTGGATTTTATCAAATGCTTTCACCGCATCTAAGGAGATGATCATGTGGTTTCTTATTTTCAGTTTGTTTATATGGTGGATTACATTGATGGATTTTCATATATTAAACCATCCGTGCATGCCTGGAACGAAGCCTACCTGGTCATGGCGAATGGTATCTTTGATGTGTTCTTGTATTCATTTTGCAAGTATTTTATTAAGTATTTTGGATCAATGTTCATAGGAGAAATTGTTCCAAAATTCTGTTTCTTTGTTGGGTCTTTGTGAGGTTTAGGTATCAATGTGACAATAGCCAAAATCAAATTAAATGGTGAGATACTCAAGGATATTCCTCTAAAATTGGGAACAAGGCAAGGCTGCCCACTCTCTCCATATTTCTTCAAGATAGTACTGGAAGTTCTAGCAGGAGCAATAAGACAACAAAAGGAGATCAAGGGTATCCAAATGGGGAAGGAAGAAGTCAATGTATCCTTATTTACAGATGATATGATAATGTACATAAGTGACCCCCAAAATTCCACCAGAGAACTACTACAGCTGATATACACCTTCCCCAAATTGGCTGGATACAAAATTATATCAAAACAGCCAGT
This sequence comes from Acomys russatus, assembly GCF_903995435.1. Classification (NCBI taxonomy): domain Eukaryota; kingdom Metazoa; phylum Chordata; class Mammalia; order Rodentia; family Muridae; genus Acomys; species Acomys russatus. The sequence goes on from NC_067149.1 coordinate 32,398,559, forward strand.
AGCCTTCCTATATGCAAATGACAATTATGCAGAGGAAGAAATTCAGAAAACTACACCCTTCATGTTAGCCTCACACAATATAAAATATATAGGATTTACTCTAACAAAGAAAGTGAAGGACTTGTTGGAAAAAAATTCAAAACTCTGAAGAAAGAGATTGAAGATGACATGAGAAGATGGAATGATCCCCTTGCTTGTGGAATGGGAGAATTAACATAGTAAAAAGGCCATCTTACCAAAAGCAATTTACAGATTCAATGCAATCCCTATCAAAATACCTACACAATTTTTTAAAGACATTGAAAGTTCAAACCTCAACTTCATATGGAAAAACAAAATATCCAGAATAGCTAAAACAATCTTGTCTAATAAAAGATCCTTCAGAGGAATCTCTATACCTGATCTCAAGATGTACTATAAAGCAACAGTAATTAAAACAGCATGGTACTGGCACAGCAATAGCCTGGTTGATCAGTGGAATTGAATCGAAGACCCAGATATGAATCCACACACATATGGCCACTTGGTTTTTGACAAAGAAGCCAAATCTATTCAATGGAAAAGGATAGCATCTTCAACAAATGGTGCTGGTTTAACTGGTGGTCTACATGTTTAAAAATGCATTTAGACCCATATTTGTCACCATGCACAAAACTCAAGTCCAAGTGTATCAAAGACCTCAACATAAAACCAGAGACACTAAATCGGTTAGAAGAAAAGGTGGGGGAAGAGCCTGGAACACATTGGCACAGGATACAACATCCTGAACAGAACACTAACAGCCCAGGCCTTGAGGTTAACCATTAATAAATGGGACCTCATGAGGCTGAGAAGCTTCTGTGAGGCAGGAGACACTGTCAAGAGAACAAAGCAACAGCCTACAGACTGGAAAAAGATTTTCACTAACCCTACATCTGAAAAAGGTTTAATATACAAAGAGCTCAAGAAATTAAACACCACCAAACCAAATAACCCAACTGAGAATTGGGGCTCAGAACTAAACAGAGAATTCTCAACAAAGGAATATCAAATGGCTGAGAACACTTAAAGAATTGCTCAACCTCCTTAGTCATCAGGGAAATGCAAATGAAAAACAACTCTGAGATTCCATCTTACACCCATCAGAATGGCTAAAATCAAAAACTCAAGTGACACCACATGCTGGCGAGGATGTGGAGAGAGAGGAACACTCCTTCATTACTGGTGGGAATGCAAACTAGTACAGCCACTTTGGAAATCTATCTGGTGCTATCTCAGACAACTGGGAATAAGACTTCCTCAAGACCCAGCCATTCCACTCTTTGGAAAATACCCGGAAGATGCGCCAGCACACAATAAGGACATTTGCTCAACTATGTTCATAGCAGCCTTATTCATAATAGCCAGAACATGGAAACACTGTAAGTGTCCCTCAGTAGAAGAATGGATAATGAAACTGTAGTGCATTTACGCTATGGAATAATACGCACCTATTAAATACAAGGAATTCCCGAAATTTGTGGACAAATGGATTGAACTAGAAATGATTATAATGAGTAAGTTCACCCAGAAGCAGAAAGTGTCAGATGGTATATATTCACTTATATCTGGACACTAGCCCAAGGGGCATGTCCCATGAAAGTCTTCACTTACCAAGAAAGTGGGACAGAAGGGAGGATATCTTATTGGGACTCTCGATGAGAGAAGCATGAAAGAATGGGGACATAGAAGGATCCAGAGGGTCCTAGAAACCTACAGGAACATTATGAGAGGTGGATCTGGGCCCAGGGGTCCTGCTCAAACTATGGCACCAGCAAGGACAATAATTGTAATAAACTTCGAAGTACTACCCATATCTATCCAATGGACAGGACATTCTTCACAGGTGAGTGGAAAGTGGGGTCTGACTTTCACCTGAACTCTGTTGCCTCATATTTGACCACGTCCCTTGGATGGGGAGTCCTGGTGGCACTCAGAGGAATGATAGCAGGCTACCAAGAAGAGACTTGATACCCTATGAACATATACAGGGGGAGGAGGTCCCCATCAGTCACAGTCATAGGGGAGGGGAGTAAGGGGAAAGTGGGAGGGAGGGAAGGAGGAATGGGATGATACAAGGGATGGGATAAGAATTGAGATGTGATATGAATAAATTAATAAAATATATTAAAAAAGAAAAAAAAACAAAAAAGAACTAAAATATTCAAGGATGAAATATGCTTCTTGTAACCAAGTTCCCAGAAATAGAAACTATATCATATGTGTGTTGTGTGTATATATATATATATATATATATATATATATATATATATATATATATATATATATATATATGATTTATCAGGTACAGACTCATAAAATAGTCAAGTACATTAAATTATATTACATCAAAATATTGAAGACAATAATTTAACAGTTACTAGAGATCATTTTAGAAAAGTTATTTTATAGAATTATGCAATTTTCTATAAGTAAAGTAAAACTAAAAAACATGAAGTTCTGTCTTTAGAAATGTAAAATCCAATTCAAGTGCTTTGGATCTAAACATTTTTGTAATGATGTTAAGAAAAAAGATATCAAAAATGATTGGAGAAATTGGTCTGAAAGATATAACCTTATCATCTCCATTTTGGAATTGAATTTTCATGATATGAAAAGTTCTGAAGTGTTTTAATGCATAGGAGAGATACACATTGATTGTACTCTCTCATGAAGAAGCAACTGTTGTGTTACAATTACACAAACAGGCTAATGCATAGCAGTGTATTTGTGTTGTACTTAGTGAATTTAGTGAATTATGTTTATGGCTTGATGAAGATACCAGGGTCTATGTACAATGGAGATGAAATTAGAGGATTGGGGTTGAGTGTTGTAGAATGTTTAGACACTGGCAAATGAAATACATTGAAAAATTGATATTAATCACTACAGTCCATAAATAAGCCTGAAAGAATCTTCTCCTCTCTTTTCCATTTTCTTCCACTTCTCATTATTTTTAAAGATTTTAATATCAAAATAGATGACAGCCTTTCATTTGTATTATAAAAGTATTCCTTCCTCTTCTTGGATGTTAGAACAATAACACCTTTAAAGTGGCATCCTTTATCAGGGGAAATATTTGTATATAACAATACTGTTTCCATAGTCTGCATGGTCTATTTCAAATTTCTTCATTATAACAGAAGATGCTCCCTGAACACTTCCATGTTCTTTTACTCTCCTTTAACAGGTACTCCAAAATTACATCCATAGATGCTTTGTCTTTTTTTTTTTTTTTTTGTCTCTCCAGAGAAACAAAATGATTGGTAAGCACTCTGATTCTAAAGTAATAGGCAATAGCAATACTGATTTTATATTAAATCAGCACATGCAAATGTGTAGAGAAAGAATAAGAATGTTTGCTGAGAGCTACAGTGTTATAAAGTAAATTATATGCCAGTCGTTGAAGGCTCTTGTCCATGTAAGTAAATAGAAATATATACTATTTCCTCATTATCTCCAGCCGCAGTAGTAAATTATCACTGAAATGGCAAAGACTGAAGTGGACATAAATTTGGGGTTTGCTGTGCTGAAGAGTTTTCAGCTTAGTGTATATTTCAAAAACCTTTGGAGGCTACTGATCATCATGATATGCAGCCTAGTGCTGGAATAAAGTAGACGGTGATTTCTAGTTAAAAACTTAACCAAAGTTCTCATGTCTTACAGTTAGAAAGTTTGTTTTCTTTGAGAGGATTTCTGAATTGCCTTTTATTTCTTACCAGCTCCATATCTTTTGTTAAACTATTACATTATCTGAGTCTCATTATCCTTCTGGACAAAGGACTTGAAACTTTAAGTATATTTATATATGTGTGTATGTATAAATATATTTAAATTTTTGGATTATAGAATGATTAATTTATAATGAGTGTGGAGTACACATCTTTAGTCTCAGCATATGAAGAAAAGGCAAGAGAATCACTGCAAGTCTGAGGCCAGTTCATGTACATAGTTCATAACTAGTCAGTGCTGTGTAATGAAGTCTTGTCTCACAAAAATACATAAATAAAAATAAAGGATTTACTTTTCACGACTGACTTACTCCTGTTGATTTGAAAATACTGTCCTGGATGAAAGAAAGTATTGAATAAAAGTATTGATGAATCTTTAAGATTCTTATAGTATACAGGATTAGAAAGACAATAAAGTGAGTAATTACGTATACGAACTCAGAGCATTAATACAGAATAAATATTTGAAAATTGGCTTTTAAATTACTTTCCTTAAAATAGAATATATACACATATGCATACACATACACACATATGTGTGTATATATGAGTTATAAGTTAAATGGCTGACTTTAAAGATGTACTATCTCTTCATTACCAAGATATTTCCATTGTTATTTGACATGATGATGGTCTGATTTTGACAACATTATTTGCTTAGTCAAAAGATTACAAGTTTGACTACAGACTATCACTGTCTCTGATGAGGAACTAACAAGTGGATGGCTGACTATTTCCAGCCCCAATGTGTCATTTTAACAATACAAAGACACCTGATTTTGTTCCCTTTCAGGCTTCCATAGGTTCAGCATTGCTTGCTTGCCATCTTTTTGTTTATTTTTTCATGTTTGTTTTTTCTCAAGGTAGTTAATAGCTTCTTTCACTGGATGGTGCCTGTAAGTTGCATTATCTCTCCTCCTCCTCCTCCCCCTTCTTCTTTCTTTATTCTTCTTTTGGATGTGATCTCATGCTAGAGCAGCCATGTTGCCAGTGTAAAACTCCACTACATCTTCCCCTTTTCTGTTTAAGCTTAATTTTGTACACAGCTTAACTATTACAATGAAAACAATTGTCAATCCCATAAACTTAGCAGTGTTAAGGTCCTTATAAAGATCTTTGGATGTGATAATCCTTCATAACTGCAAGTCTGATCATCTGTCCTTCAACAACTGTCCATTTCAGGCTAAAAGATTTCGAGTCTGCCATTCTGGAGCGCAATCAGCCTTTCTTCAGCTGCTTTGCTGAGCTGTCCCCATGCAGGTGGATCTGCTTTCTGTGTCCCTTCTTTTCTTGAGTTGTGCCTTTTATGTGGCTGCTTCTCTTTCTCATGTCTATCTTCATCAATTTTGATGGAACCTATAGTCTTTCTTAACCTCTTCCCCAGCATAACACATTCCCTGAATTCCATTTTGATGTCAAAACCTTTTTAAAGTACACAAGTTGATCATTTTCAGCAGGGTTTCCCCCTACTATCCAGGGTCTTTCAGCAGCTATTATTCATACATCAGTGGCATTCAAAAATTTTCAAGATAATAAGTCATTATTTAGTCTATTTCTTGTGATTCTTATTCCCCCTTTCTATTTATTGATGTACAATTACATCTTTATGAATCAGCCCACAAATTAGACATTTTATGTCTGACTCCACACCAGTGACCTGGGCTACTCATCCATTTAAACACAAACTATTGTATTTAAAGAGCCATATTACATAAGATGGAAATATACAGAGTCACCAATGCTGAGTTTAGGTTTCTTCAGTTGTCAAAGACAATACATGCAGTAAACCTAGATCCTCTATCCAGATCTAGCCAATGGACAACACATTCTCCATAATTGTGTGGAGAGCAAGGACTGACTGGGACATGAACTCTGGTGCCACCTTTTAGACCACTTCCCCTTGGTGAGGAGAGCTGGTGACACTCAGAGGAAGAGTAAGCAGGCTACCAGAAAGAGACCTAATAGGCTGTGATCTTATACTGGGGGACAAGGTCCCCTTCTGTCACAGACTCAGGGTCAGGGAATAGGATGAAAGAGAGAGGGAAGAGGAATGGGAAGGTACAAGTGAAGGTATAAAAAATAAGAAGTAATCTGAATAAATTACTTAAATAAACAAAAAGCACCAATAGATGATTAGATTAGAACTGCTGCTGATATTGACCCTAATAACTATGTAATTGGACAGACAATGGCCAATAATTCTGCACATCAAAATGTCCTTATCTTTGGTTATGGGAGAAGAGGTCACTTGAAAATGGATTTTAGGCATGGCAATCCTAGATACCTCTGCAGAAGACGCCAGTCTTCTGGGATTTGTAGAAAGGATGGTAAGCATAGGCACTGGACTAATGAATGCAGATCAGCAAGAGACAAGTGAGGTAATTCTTTACAGAATGAAAACTCCCTAAGGGACCTAGCTCATACCCTAGCAACAAACAGCACAAGGCAGGCATTTTCTGTCAGCAATCTGCATTATCTGTTCTTATCCTCTCTGATGTGCCTCTTGCCCTGGAACACAGCACCTGGTTATTTCAAGAAGTCATCCCCTGTAATGTCATAGAAACACAAGCCACTGTTAAACTAAGATAATCTTAGGCATATGTGAGGGAAATATTGTTGGAATCTCAACATCCTTGTTCTTTCTCAGATCATCATTTTCTGATATGATACCAGAAAGCTTTTAAAGGAAGAAATTCTATTTTTCTTTCTTACTATACATTTCCTAATAACAGACAGAAAATCTTGGCTCTTTTTTTAAGTATTACACTTTGCAAAACTGTGGTATTCTTTATACACATTGATAATAAAGAAGCTTTTGTAGTTCATTCACAATGGCATTTACTTAACAGGTCTATACCATCTCTTGAATATCCAAATGCTACTTCTAGGAAGAAATTGTAGAGCCATTGTTTTTTAATCATCAATTATCCTACTCAATTGTTTTAAGCACTTTTCTCACAAAGCCTGGTGTGTATCTTCCTTAGTATAATTACTGAATCATATTTGAAAGCACCAGGATTTCATTAGTGATCTGTATAGATCACACCAGCCCTCTAACATGTTGGCTTCATTATAAAAGTTAGAGGTTTGAATGCTCTCTTGGAGGTAAAAAAAAATGTTGGATGAAACAGATTAAACAGATGCCCAATGAAGCAAGTTGACAATTACTCTGATCTTACCGTGCCTCTGGACACTGAAATTTTAGATAACCCCAGTGACAGGGTATCACATTAGAAAGCAGTCATTTGCCTTCCTACATACTACTTCATGATAGGTCAAAGGATATCAGATAACACAGGTGGTGAATTACATGAAACATGAAATTGATGTTTTTACAGGTAATTGAGTCACAATGCATTAATATTTCAGTTCCGGTACTATTTATTCGGCTCGTCTCGTATGACAAGGTCAGAGTTAAGGACAAAACTAAATGGAAAAAATCTTCCTACAAAGTGAGTATTGTAGGAAGCGATAGTTAACCTGGAAAACAACAATACTGGGAGTTAGGCTGTTCATTCTGTACACTGTGTAAAGATTGTATTTGCATTATTCGCATGATGATTTCTGTACTGGCAGAGGGCTGAGTACAGGCTGCACTTTGTTAATACTATTTATGAAGCACCTCCTGCCTTGGTGTTTTGTAAATATTGCTCTCCATTGCCTTTCATTGGTTAAATAAAGAGCTGAATGGCCAGTAGCTGAGGCAAGAGAGGAAGGCAGCACTCCTGGCAGAGACACAGTAGTTGCCAACCTGACATGGAGCTATAACAGTCTGGCTAAAATAGCTGAGAAATTGCCCAGATATAGTGCCATATACTTATAATAAATATAAAAGGTCTCTGTGTCATTCTTCCATCTTCTGGCAATGCCAAAGAAACTCCTGTTTTAATTGGTAGATACCCTCAAAACATCACACGAACTACTATGGTTGAGGGGCACGTGCCTCCTAGAAGGAGGTACCAATTATACTTTCCATAGGTATGGATGTAAGATGTGGGGATGTGTACCATGGAGCTAGATAAATGTTAGAACAATTGGGTTTTACAGGTTAAAGAGCTGATGACTCTGTATTAATATGGATGAGTGACAAGGAAATCAACTAGACAGAGTAAGTACAGGGACATGACTATTTCATCTCTGTTATTAGGAGCCAACTTGATCAGTGGCCTTAATTAGGACAGCTTTTTAAATAGACTATTCTTTTTTGTTTTATTAATTTATTCTTGTTACATCTCAATGGTTATCCCATCTCTTGTATCTTCCCATTCTTCCCTCCCTCCCATTTTCCCCTTATTCCCCTCCCTTATGACTGTTCCTGAGGGGGACTTCCTCCCCCGTATATGCTCATAGGGTAACAAGTCTCTTCTTGGTAACCTGCTATCCTTCCTCTGAGTGCCACCAGGTCTCCCCCTCCAGGGGACATGGTCATATATGAGGCACCAGAGTACGTGAGAAAGTCATATCCCACTCTCCACTCAACTGTGGAGAATATTCTGTCCATTGACTAGATCTGGGTAGGGGTTTAAAGTTTACGGCCTGTATTGTCCATGGCTGGTGCCTTAGTTTGAGTGGTACCCCTGGGCCCAAATCTGCCTACCATAATGTTCTACTTGTAAGTTTCTAGGACCCTCTGGATCCTTCTACTTTGCTATTCTTTATAGACTATTCTCTGCTCTTACAGCTATGGTTCCAATTACACGCATGGAAATTTTTTACATGTCTAGGCAACCATATAACCTTCCTGTTCCTCATTTTTATAACCTCTGAGAAGATCCAATATGAGTTAGTATTTGATTTTTTTCAGCAAGTCCAGAAGTCCATGCCATAGGGTTAACATAAAGAAGTTTTATTACACGCTGAAGTATTGTAATTTCTAATACACAGAAACAACGAGATTATATTAAATTCAGGTTTGAAGATGTGAGAAATATCATTTAAGCAACATTTTAAAATGATGTTTTTTGGTTACCTACAAAAGTTTATTTGTATATGGACTATTAGCCTTTGGAAATTGTTATTTCCCAGACCATCTAGTTAAAACTAAATTGACCTGGCATGAAATTAAGGAAAGAAATAAGTATTAACATGTAGTTTTGATTTTATTGATTTTAACTTTTCTTTAAAAACTTTAAAAATTCACATGATAAATAAATAGGATTTTGAGCATTTAAGAAATAAACACAACACGTTAAACACAGCAGTATTTCCTTGATTTAGAATAACTGTACAAACAAGTAAAATCCATATAGGCTAAGGACATAATAATAGCAAGCAGTTTTGTTATTTACTATAGAATACTGACCTATACATGAGTATATGTGCTAACAAATGTTTAGAGTAGTAAAATGTGTAAAATGTATGAGAAGATAACATAGACTATAAAGGGAAATGTGTTCTGCTGAAAAGATTAATTGCAATTAAAATAATTGGACAGATTTTAAAGGATTATTTATGTGGGCACTCAGGGGTGACCAGAATTTCAATAGGTCATTAATAAAGTAACAGACAAAAAGAACATTTTTCATTAATGTATACCTGAAGTTCAACTTTAATTACTCACTTCTCATGAAATTTCATTAATGCTTAAAAGACCTAGTCACAGCACCAGAAATCAAGTAAGGTTTCCTGTTGTTACTTCATGAGTGGTTTTGTACTCTGTATAAACTTAGTAAAATAGAGGATATCTTATTGTTGTTAGTGGAGTTTTTTTTTTTTTTTTTTTTTTTTGCTTATTCTTTTTTCATCTTTGATAAAAAGCAGTGGATGATAGGAAAACCTAGCTAAATGGATCTAACAGAAATTCAGTTGATTCTAAGTTAAACCAAATGTAGCAACATCCAGTAGCAGTCTTTATGACACCCCATTCTGAAGTCTTAGATAAACTGCCTTCTTTAATAAATGAAGGAAGGGTTCTGGGTTATCAACACATAATGTAAAATTAAAGCATCTTAATCAAAACTTCACTGAGCAAAGCTTGGAAAATATAATCATGAAAGCAGGCTGGGAATTTTCATAAATAGCACTGATTAGTAGAAACTCGGTGAGTACCTTCACTAGTAAACTCAGCATCAGGGTAAGACTGCTAAGATCAAGCCATCTGGATGCTGGCATCAGTCCATCAAAGCTTAAAGAATTTACTAGACTTTGAGTGTCTTTTTTCTTAGCTATAAAATGGCATCAAATAACAGACATCACTAGTTGATTATAAATTTAAAAATAAATAACTCAGTTAATATAATACTTGGTAATATGGAGTATTAAATTAAAGTATTAGTGACTTTTATGTTATAATTGAACCGGAAATGCTATCTCCTAGTCCAGTGTCATCTAAAACCATGAGTCATCCATTCTCTCAAACTTGTCACTGGTGTGTCAAACTAGAATCCCAAAGAGGAATTTTAATCCAGCAACATGGCTGCTCTGGCAAAGGATCATCTCCAAAGACCTAGATGTGTGTGGTCCAGATGGAATACAAACATACCTTTAGTACATACCTCTGGATGAAATATAGACTATAGATATAACATACTTTTAATCCCTCCAGCTGGAATTTAGTACACACCTTTAATCCCAAAAAACAATGTCTAATTGAGGGGCAGACAAAGTGATGACACAGAGAAAGATTAGACAGAATGAGTCAGAGGTAGGATACATCCAACTGTCATAATAACAGACAGGACAAAGAAACTACTTAAGAGCAGTGCACAGAGAGAATAAGAGAGTTCAAGGAGACAGCATACTAAAATTCAGGAGTATAGTACAGTTTAGTGCACTTCATTGCAGTTCACATGAGTGTGGTTCAATTTGTGCAGTTCAGTTCCTGGAGTTCAGAGGCAATTTGTTTATTTATTTTGTTTTTTCAAGCAGAGCAATTCAGTGAGAAGTAAGAGAAGCCAGTTTAAGTCAGTCAGCTGGAAGAGGAGTTTTGAGCCAGAACAGGGCACTTGAACCAGGTAGCCAGAGTTCAGAAAGAACTAGAAGAGGTGAGCTTATTCAACAGTAAGTCTCAGAGGCTGAAAATAATTTAGGCCTAGGTTAGCAGGCACAGGCTGCAAGTTGAAGCCTTCAAGGTTGGCAGATAATTATATTATATGGAAGCTAGAATCTTCCAGGCCTATGTCTAGGGATATTTTGATCGAAACTCTCTGGGATAAGCCCAAGCTTGGGCACTGCTCTCATCTCATCTCATCCAGTTATCTAAGGAAATAAAAACAACACTTACAGAATCCTATATAGGCTTGTCTTAATTGGTGAACTGACCTTGTCAGGGCAATTCCTTCCAGAGAAATTCTATTTGTTTTTCTTTTTCTTTTTTCTGTTTCTTTTTCTTCTTTTTCTTTTCTTTTCTTCTTCTTTCTTTCTTTTTTTCTTTTCTTTTTTTTTTTTTTTTTTTTTTGAGACAAGGTTTCTCTGTGTAGCCTTGGCTGTCCTAGACTCACCTTGTAGTCCAGGCTGGCCTCGAACTCACAGCCATCAGCCTGTCTCTGCCTCCGAGTGCTGGTATTACAGGCATGCACCACCATGCCTGGCATGAGAAATTCTATCTAAATACATATTGTTTATATGCATTAGACACGAACATTTGGCAGATGAATACTACCCATTTCCTCATTCCTCTAGAATAGAAACATGGCATAACAGACACAGAGACTGGGGAATAAGTCTTCAAGCCATCACAGGAACTCACTTATGAATGTATAAACTTTGAAAACTGGTTCAGGGAATGAGGAAGGATCTGATTACAAACATTGTGCAATCAAGAATGAAAGCATGGTGATCTCAGGGCTGGAAAACAGGGTGGGATTTGGGATACTGTGGAACAGATGTACACAGATTCAGTTTCAGGAATAAAATTTAAAGAAAACATAATTATGAGGGATTAGGAGAAAAACAGGATGGTGCAGTGTTATGCTTAATGATGCCTATTCAATATGTATGTTGACACCCAAATCTCATTACATCATTACCTTATTTTTGACACAGGACAGAGGCAATTAACTTAAAGCAAAGCTATTGGCGTAAAACTAACTCAATATGACTCCTGTCTTTGCAGAAGAGGGGAAATCCTTCAGATATCTTGCTTGATCTTTGTTTTTTAAATTAATGTATTTATTTTTGGTTTTTCTTTTTTTTTTACTTTTTTATTAATTTATTCATATTACCTCTCAATTCTTATCCCATCCCTTTATTCTCACGTTCCTCCCTCCCTCCCACTTTCACCATATTCCCCTCCCTTATGTCTGTGACTTAGGGGATCTCCTCTCCCTCTATATGATCATAGGGTATTCAGTCTCTTATTGATAGTCTGTTATCCTTCCTCTGAGTGTCACTGGGTGGTCAAGTATGGGGCATAGCAATACAGAGGTAAGCTTCTCTAACAGGATTCAAAAGATGGAGGAATGGATCTCAGGATTAGAAGATACAATCATAGACCTTGAAGCAAGCATCAAAGAAAATGCTAAATCTGAAAAATTCCTGACACAAAATATCCAAGAAATCAAGGACACCATGAAAAGAAGGAACCTGAGGATAATAAGCATTGAGGAAAGAGAAGATGCCAGACTCCAGGGCCCAGAAAATATTTTCAACAAAATCAATGAAGAAAAATCTCCCAATTTAAAGAAGGAGATGCTTATAAACATACAAGAGGCCTACAGAACACCATATAGAATAGACCAGAGAAGAAAAACTTCCCGTCACATAATAATCAAAACACAAAATGCACAGAACAAAGAAAAATTATTGATTTTGTTTTTAATCTGTAAAGCTGTGTCATGTAAGTTCTGTGTTCCAGATACACTTCTCCTCTGGCAGTCTCTTTGGCAATACAGAAAGCACTTAAACAAACCAATATGTCTGCTAAAAGGACACAAACATGCCCTTTACATGACTGGAGAAACAAAGCTCCTAAAAAACTTATGTGATATGAAAACCATTGATGATTCTGTACATATGTGTATGAGTCTGTGAATTACAAAAAGGATTCTATAGTTGATACAATAGACACATTATTATACAGCAGACCTTAATCCATAAAAACCAGAAGTGTCTAGGACCAACTGAACATACAGTTGATAATGTAAAGGAAAGTGGGTATTCTTACAGATTTAATTATCTAGCATAAAGAATTAAAGAGTCATAGAAATGAAAGTTTAAGTTAAGAATGTCCAATATAAAATTTTTAATTCTAGTGTGAATACATTCTTACTTTTTTGTTTTCTGTTTTTGTTTTTGTTTGAGATGGGGTTTATCGATTTAGGCTTGGTTGTTCTGGATTCACTTTGTAGATCAGAGTAGCCTTAAACTCACAAAAATCCACATTTCTTTGCTTCCTGCATCCTGGGATTAAAGCCATATTCTACCATGTTCAGCTGCATTATTGATTCCTTAAAAACTCAGGAATATTCTTTGTAAGTAGAGTAAAATAGGTGAAGTGTGAATGGTTTTATCAAGGACAAACTCTCCATATGTGTTTTTACTTCAGCCTTGCTACCCATGTGACCTTAGACAAGATACTTAACCAATTGGTCTCACTATCATTACTCTTTTAAAGACTGTGTGTGATGAAAATAACAAAATTTCTAAAACATAAATCTGATTTTTATTAGTGTTGAAAATAGTCTTTTTTATTTCTGTCTTCCCCTAAGTGATTCAGGAGTTACAGAATATGTTTGTCTCTCTTCTTCTTTCATTTCCTCCTGCCTTTCTCCTACCCAATTTTCTTCTTTTTACCTTCCTTCTTCCTTCTTCTCTTCATCTCATTCTACTTCTTTTTCTCTTATCCTTTCTTCTTTTCTTTCTAATTCAAAAAATACCAGAATCAATTTATTTTCATGTCTGACATTACATTTTCAATGACAATTGTCTAGTAAAGGTCCCTTTCTTGGGCCTCTCCTTTACATTATCCACTGTATGATCACTTGATCTTAGTCACTCCAGAAGTCTACTAATTTATTTATACTACCTAATAATATATGATGACTTCCCAGTGTCTGTTGTGGCAAGTATAGAATTTCTTTTGTAGCTTCATCTCCTTCATTTTCCTATACTATATTTTGTTTTTATTCATCACTCTCCTCCTTTGTCTTATACCTGTAAAAATAAAATTAGATTCTTTCTGGACCTTTCCTTACCCTTTAACTCAAGCTTCTACTCTTCATCATTGTCTGTTAACACAGTGCTCCTAAAAAAAAGGCCTTGTCTTCTTTACATCTCGATTGCGGCCCCCTCCCTCATCACCTCCCAATCCCACCCCTCCCTCATTACCTCCCAATTCCTTCCTCCATTAGTCATTAGAAATTGGAGACCGCCTCCCCTATGTTTGACCTCAGCTTATCCAGTGTCCTCTGTGATCACAAAGATATATTCTAGGTCTAATAGATATGGTTCTATAGATTAATAAGGCATAATACTTAAATAAGATCTTCAAAAATCTCAGAGACCTACAGAATATGGCATTTAAAGATGTTTTTATTATCATAAAGATTCTTTGACAACAAAACAAGTTAACTCCTGGCAATACCCAGCCTACCTCAAAGAAGATGATGAGCATCAAATAACCTCTCTATTGAGTTGGATCCAAATGTGGCAAACTGGGCAAAATGTCCTCATTCCTGCCACAGACAGAATTCTCCCTAAACATAGGCAAACTTAGATGAAGGCATAGTTGATGGCCGAAATCTGCCAAGACAGGGTAAGCAAGTCATCAATGGTTCCTGCCTGGCAAATAGATCTGTCAGATATATTGGGCTAGAAGGCCAAAGACAATGCTCCAATGTTATAGAGAGTGTTGGGTGACTGTTCAGGCAGTAAACTGCCTCAGTTCTTTTTTCATTTTGGAAGCTGCTAACCTGCACTTCTGGTTCACTCAGATATTAAATTTTATTCCTTCTCAACTCTGATAGAGTTAAAAACCAAATAGATTAGTTTCACAATTAAGCTTAGTAGTTTAGGGTTGGAGATGTTTTTAGGTCTAGATAGATGTTTTAAGTTGGTAGAGATGAGATATGATATATATTGATTTACATTTAGAATTTTAGACTCATCAAGATAGGAAAATTGTTTCTTTAGGGTTGCCAAATACAAATAGCCAAAACACTATGAATGTAACCATAATATAATTCCTGATGGTTTCATAGTTTTTTTTGCTCTATGTAGTTTTTTTGTATATGTGTAATAAATAAGTTAAACACAAAAACAAAGAAACAAGGCCTTGTCTTGTTGTCCTCTCAAAACTCAAACCTTTCCGTGAGTGTGTGCCTGTGCATATGTATGTGTGTGTGTGTGTGTTTATAGCTGTGTGTAATAATATCCAGGTACACCTGAATGGGAAACAAGAATTTATTGGAAAAAAATTTGGAAAGTATAGAGATTATTTGCATTTTCCTAAAATGGAAAGAAAATAGTTTTTTTTTTTTTTTTTTTTTTTTTTACAACCTCTTTCATATAGCAATTCAGAACTGTACTTTAAATTACTTTGAGGAACACATGTTTATTATGTGTATCTATGCTGGAAAACAGAAAAAAAATAGTGGCAAATTAGGGAGCAAGGAGTAAGGAAGGGGAAATATACAGAGAAAGGGCTGAAAGAAAGGAAGGAGGGAGGGAAGGAGAGAAGGAAGGAGGGAGGGAGGAGATAGGAAAGGAGAGAAGGAAGAAGAAAAGAAATAAGGGTCTATGTATATTGAGAGTTTTGTGTAAAGAACCCAGGGTCTAATTCTTGCCTTGTCTGTGATTTGCCAACTGAAATATTCCTTCAGCCCAAAACTGAGATCTTAAATAACAAGTATTTGAACTGACAATAGAACTTGGCTAAAAGCAAAACACAGTAAGATAGATTAACTCCTGGCAACACCCAGGCTACCTCAGAGGAGATGGTGAGCGTCAGAGAACCTCCTTATGGAGATGGCTTCAAATGTGGCAAACCAGCCACTGGGCAAATGCTCTTGTTTCTGCCACAGACAGAATTAAAAGTTGGCAACCTTGGCCACAGGCAGAGGTGACAGCCAAACTCTTCCAACAGGAGAAGCAAGTCCTCAATAGTTGCTGCCTCACAAATATGTCTGCCAGATATAATGGGCCAGAAGGCTGAGAAAGATGCTCCAATGATGTAGAGAGTTTTGGGTGACTGTCTAGGCAGCAAAAGGTCTTTGCCATTTTCTCATTTTGGAAGCTGCTAAGTTGAACTTTCTGTTTACCCAGATAGTTATTATTTTTTCCTTCCCAAGTCTTTGATGGGGTTGAAGACCAGATAATTTAGTTTTACAATTAAGGTTAGTTGTTTAGGGCTTAAGATATTTTTAGGTCTAAATAGAAATTTTTAAGTTGACAGAGATAAGATAAGATAGATACTGATATACATTCAGAGTTGTGGACTCACCAAGATAGGAAAGATGTTTTCTCCAAAGTTGTCAAATATAAATAGGCAAAACACATAACTGTAACATTTATATAATCCATAATTATTTCATGTTCCTTCTCCCTATGTGTAGTTTACTGTGTATATGTATAACAATATAAATGTCCATGTAAAAGTAAAAAAAAAATAATAAAAGAAAAATTTTTAAATATGCAGAAGTGAAGAAGACTGGGGAAAGCAAAACAATTTTTAAAACATATAAAAGGTCTTTGAATACCTAGACAAGTTTGACATTTCTTTTATACAAAAATGTTCATAAAGCTGACAAGCAATTGAAAAATATATTCAGAGCATTTCCTCAAAATAAAGTGCCCTTCACAACAGAGAAGGCTGAGTTTAAGTGGAAGGCCACCAAATATAAAGCCACTGTTGAGAGAATACTGGGAGCATCTAACGAACAGGCAGTGAGAGGACAGATCACCATAAACTTCTAAGTATCTGGCTAAATAGAGGTTGGGAGTACCTAGAATCAAATCAGGTTCATCTAAGAAACACACCTCTGGGTGTATCTGTTGGAGTGTTTCCGAAGATGTCTATCTAAAGATAAAAATTCTCCCTTCAGTGTGAGAGGTTCAGTCCCAGAGGATAGGGTCCTACCTCAGTTAAGAAGAAAAAATGTGCAAAGACCTGAGGACCAACACTCACTGCTTTCTGCTTTCTATTGGTGCATGTGACCAACTGTTTCCCGCTCACGCGGTTACAGCTAGGGTTGCTCCTACCTTCAATGACCTCCCTACCATGATAGAAGGTACCCAGAAACTGAGAACACAAACACTTATTTAATCATAGGAATAGAAAGAGAAACTGATCGAGTTAGCTAGAGACAAAGAGAGAGTCATATGAGATCAGCATATCAAAAAGTTGTCTGCTTCAAACTCCACAAAAAGTGCCCAAAGCTGTTCACTCTGCAATTTCAAAAACTTCCCTCAGTATATGAAATGGTAGAGGATCTAATAGAAACACACCTAGAATTGACTTCAGCCCATGTGTTTCGTCATCATACCTGGAAATCCAAACTCAGGATTCTTTTTCTATTTCTCCTTTTTACAATTCCTTTGCAGAGCTTTCTATAACACAACCTTTCTCTGTTTCTTGGTGTATTTATAAAGTGGAGATAATGATTTTGGCTGGCCTCATGTGGATTTGGAGAAGGAAAAGAAATGAAATTCATTTCTACAAAATACATTGAGAATTTCAGAGATTTTCCTTATATTTCAAGAAAAATACAAGCTTCAAAAATACTTATAACAGCCAAGGTTGGGCATCTGAAATTGCCTTCTGGTCTGTGGAGACTGCATAATATGAGTTAGAGATGAGAAAAAATGATCCTGAAACATGAGGTTTCATATCTACAGCTGAAAAAAAAAAGTCTAGAACATAAATTGTAGTTTTCCTGCTGGGTATTTATAACTGCTCACTTGTAGAGCTCCTGTCTCTTGCCGAACAGGACCAGTGGAAAACATTTCTCAATTCAGCATTCTGCTTGAACCCTCGCTGCACAGTGATTGATCATAGCAATTTCTTCACATAAACAGAATCTTCCAGATAAGCTTGTTGGAGACAGTCTGGGCTATGAATACACTCTGGACCCAAAACTAATATTTTGCTTCCAGTGTTTAAACTCGATACCGATAGGGCTCAAACTACTTGTATCATGAAGGCAAAACTCTTTTAGCTTCCTGATTTAATCAGGATGAGGGGAAAGGGCATTGACTAAACATGGTTCTCCTGTAGAGAGGTATCTGTCTTTTCATTATAGTCCCAACATACCAGCAGCAAAACATATGGCTTAGCATGGAGAGCATCCTTAATCATTAGGAAACTATCCAGCAACTACTCAGCGACCTCATTTTGGAAAGCAGAGAGCTGTATCGGGAAGGAAGAAAAACGCAGGACAGAATTTCTTGTGATCCTGAACATTTTCTAATACTGATGATGGTCATTGCTGCCACGGGAGTAGCAAAATTGTAATTTGAAAGGAATGTCATTTTCTACAGAAGCAAGCCTGATGTAATCGTACCATTTAAGTAGCCTGATCCTGCAGGCAGATGATCTCACAGCTTGTACTTTATCACTTACCCACTGCACACAAGCTAAATGACAATCGATGGGCTGATTTTGTTAAGTCTGCCTGCTCACCTTGTTAGAAGCAATTTTTATTCAGTTAATTAGGTTTTAATGAATGCATGATTATTATTTTGAGGGAGAGATAGAAAGAAAGAAGATTAAAGAAAGAGAAGAAAGATACTCCAATAAAGGGAGGATGGTCTAATTAGAATGGATCATAAGAAGTCCATAAAGTGTGCTCCCAAAGTTGGCAAAATGTCTATAAGAAACATTGTCTACGTATGTTTTGTTGTTGTTTCCAGACAGAGTTTCCTTGTGTAGCCTTGGATTTCCTACACTTGCTTTGTAGAACAGTCTGGCTTTGAACTCAGAAATCTGCCTGCTTCTGCGTCCCTGAGTTCTGGGATTACAGGAATGTGCCACCACGCCCTACTTATTTATGCTTCTAAAACAATCTGAGATGAACCAATGGGTCATTTTTTATCATTGCAGATTATGGTTTACTTTTAAATCTAGATTTAAGTAATATAACCATACAAATACCTACATGCATATTATTAAATTAGACTTTTGCATATCACTAGGGAATATTCATTTTAACAGTATGATAGATGTCCGAAGCATATTTCACATAAATTTATCATCTTCTCTGTATTCATCCCATAGTTTCCTCTCCTGTCCCTCAACCCTTATTACTTCTTCTCATTTTCTCAAATAATTGCCTCTTCTGTTTCCCTATAAAGTTGATGTTAAGTCTAGATTCAGCGAGAGGAAGCAGAATGTGTACCTTTCGTTTACCACTTCAAAACACACTTAAAGCAGATTGAAGACACCATTGTTTGTCATTCAGGCAAGCATTGAAAGTTATGTCCGATCCGATGTCTGTTTTAAAATCCTAGCTTTAAAAAAAATGTTTATTTGTTTATTTCATGTAAACAAGTGTGTGCACCGAATGTGTGAGGCGAGTGTGTGGGTTCCAGAGAACAGCTAGATTCTGTTCTGTCAGGCTCAGAATCTTATGCACGGTGAGAGGCATGCTTACCTACCCTGCTACTCATAGGCTGAGCTAGCTCTTATGTCTTTAACAAGTGTGGTTTTAAATGTGGTTCTTTAGAACACAAAATATTTTTGAGGGAAGGGAAAAGTTGTTGTTTGTATATATGTGTATTAGATATAGGTCTTATTGAAACTTTGTGACTCATGACTTCACAGCTCTTTTTTTTTTTCCTGGTACACCAGTGATATAAATTAGTTGTGTGTGTAACTGAAATTGAGTAGATGGTGATCACTGCAGCTTCCTCTGGTCCACAGCCATATAAAGGACACACACACTGTGCAATGTACATTCGTTTTGGACCTTTCATTTTCCTTTTTTATGGTGTCTTACATTGGCCATAACAGTTCACTCTTAAGCTGAGAGGCATTTGAGACTGAATGGTAATATTAATATCTGTGACAAGAATATACACAAGATTAGATCTCTCTTAAATTCAGATGAACGGTAGCCATAAATACATGTACTCTGAGATTTCAAAAGCTAACGAAAATCTCCAACTATTCCTGTATAAATGTGTGAGTGGGGTAGTTGGCCTAGAGATGTTTGCATGCCTAGCATAGGTTGGGGAAGGGTTGAAAAACAAAATCAAAAGGTGAAGACAGAATCCCGTAAGATCTTTTTCATAGGAGCTGTGTGGGTTTTATCACTCATAAAACACACATATTAGTAATCTTCAGAAACTATGAAATTGTTCACCTGTGGTAGCCACCCTTCCTATCTTATTGTAAGTTCTATTGACAATATTCTCCATATACTTAAGAATTTCTCTCTAAATTTCAAATGACTTACACCACAGTGCATATTTGTGCCATCTGCTATTTGGAACCTTACTGTCGTTTTTACGTAAGATTGTGTGTGCTTTTCCTCTATTTCCAAACCAAATGCCATTTAAGTAATTCTAGTACTCTTCTCCTAGTCTCTTTGTTGGTTAGCACACCTATGGACTAACTGAGGAAGGCTACTGGTGTCACACTCAGAACTAAAAATCAGACATCTAATCAGACTCTGCAAATTATTTTGGAAGCTAGAAGAAGCTGATTATTTTTCTGTACTATGAGTTCTACCCCTGAGCAAGCTGTGGTTAAACAGTAGTAGCCTCAGTGTTCACATATGACATTTATAAAGACTGACTTTGGTTGTACACACCAGCAAGCTTGGCACTAAGAGGAATGAAACAGAATGATTCTGATGTTAAGGCCAACCAGGCCTGTGTATAGAAAGTTGTTGTCTCAAAACAATAATGAAAATAAAGGAAGAAAGAAAGAAAAGAGAAAGGGAGAGAGAGAGAGAGAGAGAGAGAGTAAAAGAGACAAAAAGGAGCAATAAAGGAAGAAAAACAAGAATGAGTGAAAGAAAAAAGGTAAGATTGAGGAAAAGATTATATCTACAAATAAAATGAATGCAAAGGCAGAAATGGTGTGAGGATTATTTCTCATGTGCCTTTGCTTTATTCATGTTATTGGTTTAATAATATTTATATATATATAAACAATTTCTTTCCCCATGAAGGAACTCTTCCTATTAAAAGAACTATATATGTAGCTACATTTTAAGTTAAAAAATGCTGATGAAGCACTAGTGGGAAAACATTTTTTTGGGTTCTATTTGCTTTAAGATATCTGAAGTATATATGTGATACTCCTATGTTTAAGCATTGTTTTTGTATTTTGTTTTTTCAGAAGTTGATGTGATTACTGCCACGCAAGTTTTCTTCCTTTTTTCAATCAATAGATATTTATATAATCTTTATTACATTTAAGATGTTCTGTTTGACGCATGAAATACTTAGTAATACCATAATTATAATTTTATGTCACTGAGAGGCTACCGTTCTGGTAGAAGAAAAACAAATATTACAGATTAAAAAATGAGTGTGAGGCAGATAGAACAAATTGGATAAATAGGATTTGTGCATTAGAGAGGGGAGCCACCTAGCTCTGTTTTGTTTTTTGTTTTTTTTTTCCCACAGAGAACAGCTCGGATGTAACTCAAGAGTACTTTGATGTGGTTGAGATCATGAGGATAAAACACACAAAAATACTGTTGCATGCTATGCTAATTATTTAGTTTATGCCGTTTCATTTAATTTTTATGACAGAACTATTTAGCTGGCACTTGTCTCCAAGGAGGGAAACTAGGACCAATAATACTCTGCTTGTCCCAAGATACACAGTTCATGAGTGATGCTGTAGGATTTTTCAGACAATATGTCCTTAGCTACAAGCAGTGACATTTCTGATTCTTTCATACTAGGAAATATTTCATTTATGTTATGGGATTATGTTAAATTTCCTTCCCGAAATGTTGCCATCTAACTGGTTAAACAAGAGAATAAAATTTGGTACTAGGAATGTACAAGACCCGAGACCTTATTTCCTATTACAACATGGAGTATGCTTGAGCAAATGCTTTTCTGCTGACTCCTGAGAAGCGAAGCATGCAAGCAAACATGAAGGGGTATTTCAGTGTGTAAATCAAAAGGAGACATCATCCCCTTGCATATTAAAGAATGAAAATAAATATAGTTTAATCTTTTATACATAATTCATATTAGCAATAACTACTTCAAAATTAATGTCAGCTAATATTAAGATTAGCAGATGAAGTCTCTTAAGCTAGGCTGTGGGCTATTCTCACAGAGACCAGTTAAAGCCTTTGTGCTTAATTTCCTGAGGCTTATTTTTGGTCTTTCCTAATGAAATATTAAGCTCTTTTAAAAATGAGATTTACATGATTAAAAAAAGAAAAAGGAGAGTAAATCCTTGTTAGCTTATTGCATAGATTTTTTCCCTTAAAATAAGTTAAGGCATTGTATACATTTTGAGAAATTCCTAGGGGACTAGATTATAGCTGAGAGTTTATATTTTCCTTCTGCTTTAACCTGACCTCTGAAGTTTAGTACATTTCCAGTAAAGTGTGTTAGTGTCATCCCCTAAACACACTTTAGTGCTGCCAATACTGAGAAAACTGTTAATCTTCTACTTAGAAAAATCTCAGAAGGCTGGAAAATAATTGGAGAATGAGCACTCAACAGTATTAAACTATAATTTGGTTCTCCTGCTTTTCTGATACTAGAAGTCATTTTAAAATTAAATATGATAAGTTCTAAAGAGAAGGAGTAAAACTCTTGTGGTTACTACCTTTTTCTCTTTCAAAATGATTCTGGCACCAATATGAAACCATCTCAGTCTCTTCCCTCCCTCTCTCTCTCTCTCTCTCTCTCTCTCTCTCTCTCTCTCTCTCTCTCTCTCTCTCTCTCTCTCTCTCTCTCCTCTCAGTAGTAATAATTTTATGAAGAATTTTAATACTTTCAATATTTTCTTGAATTGATATTCAAGAATATTTTTAATCACTAAATGTGCTCTCAATATTCTTCTTTATCTAAAATGTTTGCAGGCTTTTACTATTTATCCACTCTATAACCTAATATTTCTGAATGTAGAATTCCCACCTTAAAGATCAAGGCCAACTATTTATCAACCCATGATCCACCTATTCCTATTTTACTCTAGAACATTCCTCCCTCACATAAGCCTTCTTTTCAGAATTTGCATTCTCCATCAATTTCTTAATGACTCAGTCAATGTCTAGATATGATCTAAGCATTTCTATACTAGAAACAGTATCATAGTGGGTGTACAAATTTCATTCTCTTCCTTGGATGCTTTTTACTATGTTTTCTACACTGTTTCTTCCCTTTTTATTACTCCCTCCTCCATTATTTCTCTTCTCTTATTTAATCCTTAAGCTTCTTAAAAGGGCAAAGTAGAAGGATCCAGAGGGTTTTAGAAACCTACAAGAAGAACATTATGGTAGGCAGATATGGGCCCAGGGCTCCCGCTCAAACTATGGCACCTGCCAAGGACAATACAGGCCGTAAACTTCAAACCCCTACCCAGATCTAGCCAACAGACAGGACATTCTTCACAGTTGAGTGGAGAGTGGGGTATGACTTTCACACATACTCTGGAGCCTCATATTTGACCACATCCCCTAGATGGGGAAACCTGGTGGCACTCAGAGGAAGGATAGCAGGCTACCAAGAAGAGACTTGATACCCTGTGAGCATATACAGGGAAAAGAGGTCCCCCTCAGTCACAGTCATAGGGGAGGGGAGTAAGGGGAAAATGGGAGGGAGGGAGGAATGGGAGGATACAAGAGATGGGATAACCATTGAGATGTAATATGAATAAATTAATAAAAAATTCAAAAAAATAAAAAGAGGGCAAGTTCCTCCTCGCTCTTAACATGTATATCAAAGGACTGTGTCAAAGAGCCTAACCATTATGGTTGAGCAATCATATTAATGTAGACATACCACAAATACTCCAGGATCTTAGACTATATCATCTAGAACTGACAGTGATCAAACATTAGGTATCGCACAGTGTTGTTGATTTTGTTTATGAAGTTCTAAGTCACTTCCCCCTACACCACTTTGGAGAATAGATATAAATAAAATGTAGAGCGACTGGAACGCCTTTCCTAAATATTTTTTGAGGCATAACCTTTGACATTTGTCCATAATTATTGTTTTTAATTTAATATAATTTATTCATATTACATCCCAATTTTTATCCCCTTGCTTGTATCTTCCTGGTTCCACCCTCTCTCCCTCTTCTGCTCTATTTCCCTCCCTTAGACCTCTGACAGAAGGGGTCATCCTCCTCCACCATATGACCACAGCCTATCAGGTCTCATCAGGATAGCTTTTACCACCTTCCTCTGGGTACCCACAGGCTCTCCACACCAAGGAGAAGTGATCAAATTGGTGGCACCATAGTTCATGTCAGAAGCAGTGTCTGTTTCCCCCACAACCAAGTAGAATGAGCTGTCCATTGACTAGATTGAACAGGGGTCTAGGTTTACTGCATGCAATGTCCTTGGTTAGTGAAACAGCTTGTATAGGCCCCCTGGATCCAGATCTGCTGGCTTTGACAGTTTTTTTGTGAGGCTTCTGACCACTCTGAGACCTTCCATCCACCCCCGACTCTTTCATACCACTTTCAGCACTCCTGCCAGAGTCTGGAAAATTCCAGCAGAAAACTCTTACAGCTGATAAAAACATTAAGCAAAGTGGCTGGATACAAGATTGACTAAAAAAAATCAGTAGCCCTCCTGTGTACAAATTTCCTTAATTATTTGGGTGATAGCTATCCAACTTTGTCTCTTATTATTATTGTTGGACTGTCACGCACAGTTTCACATGGATAGGAATATGTGGCATAGCTCTTGGAAGGTATGAGACTCTCCATGAGTTGAAGCTGTCTTTGTTTTCAACGTTCCTATTCTTTTTTTCCAGAAAGGCTAGTTTTACTGTATATCATTTAGAACACAGGGTTAAAATGTTAAGGGGTAACTAAATATTGATAAATCAGTACCAGAAATATGTGACCAGTGTAATAATGGTCTATGTAAGTTAAATCTGTGGAAGAAAATCAGAAACATCATTTCTCCATTTAGAAGTGAATGTTGTTGGAGAACAATTTAGAAAAGCACACTGTGTGGAAAGAACTAGTCACAGTCCAGGCGGAGAATCATTCTTATTTAAGCCATTGTGATAGTTTATATTATGGTAACTATTCATCTCTTTCCTCATATGCTGTTGTATGTACAAAAAGATAAATCTTCCCTGTTCCCTATTAAATATAGATCATAATTATGAATTCCCTTAGGTAAAGGACTGGGGCCGAAGTGACATTTTAGACTTTTCTTTAAAACAGCTTTGGAAATCCTGAGAGTGGGAGAAATAATCTTTTTGATGAAAAATGTCTCCAGTTGTTTCTCTAATACCAAGTGGTCAGTCCTGAAAAACTACACATTACAAGTAACATTTTACAGACTGATCAGGTTATATTTAGGAATATGTATGTGTGTAACGACTAATGGAAAAAAGGGGCCATAAATTTGAAAAGTACCATGCAGGGAGGGGTAAATGAAAGGGTTTGAGGAAAGAAAGAGAAAGGGAGGGTTGATATAATTTCCCCATAATTTCAAAAACTAAAATGATCAAAAAATTAATAATAATAATAATGATAATAAATGAATGAATGAATAAATAAATAAATAAACATATTAACATGGTAGTAGCTGTCGCCTGGAAACCAACCCTTATTTTTAAGAAAGCCCAACCAATCAAGATGTAACGCTTCTCACAGTGACCGAAGCCATTGTGGCCATGCTGACTCACAGAAGAATATAGGAAGAAGCACCTCACATATCCTAAGTTCCTCGGATAGAGCAAATACTGGATGTCCAAATATTAAACATAGTAGGAAGTTGTGTATTCAGTCCGTGACGTTCTATGTTAATGTTTGTCCAACTTGGAAATGCTATTTAAAGTCATCAATATGCCTCGTGGAATTCATCTAAATGCTTCAACACATTCTATTTGAAAAACTGATTTGACTGAATTATTCAGCTGTAAAGCTTTAACCATCATGACAACTGCCCTTCTAATATTCGGGTTCCATGACTTTTTCAAAAGCAAAATTATGTGTGTTCTGTATATTTGTGCTTCTGTGTATCTTTTCATAAAGGGTGGTATGTATGTATAGCTGTATATGTGAGTACATGTGTGTGGCATTTTTTTAAAAGAAGAATCTACTTTGTTTTGTGAGGCAAAGTGTCTCACTGATTTAGAGCTTGTCAAGTGGCCTACACAATACAGAGATTCCAAATACACACCACCAAGTCTGACTTTGTAAAATGTGAGTTCTGAGACCCAAACTAATATCCTCATGTTTGCAAGGCAAATACTTTACCAAATAAGGTATATCACCAGCTTCTAAGTCATGAATTCTTATGACTGAAATAGAGACCTTAGCATCAGGAAGTCTTAGAACTCTACTGTTATTTCCTTTGTAAATCTGTTTTGTTTCGTTTGACCTTTCTAGTTACATAAACATTACAATGTCACATGTACAAGATTAAATGGGACAGTTTATATAAAACATATCTGGAATATGACAAGCACACTGTCTATAGTAACACTTAGTATTAATGGAAGAAAATGGAAGATTTTAATAAACCAAATCCAGAATGACTAATGTCATCCTCACTGACAAAGATAAAGAAGGTTGCATTTGTAAGTTAAAATGATACTTTCTGTAGATGTTTTGAATATTGTAAAATCTGTTTCCCACCTTAAAAACCTGATAATTAATAATCTTCACACTTCTTTAAATAATTTAATAGAGAGCAATGTTATGAGGTGGTGTTGTGTCTGTAGCCTCCTTGAGTTAGTCTTTGCCACAAAAATAACAGCAGAGTATCATAAGTAATTAAAATTAAACTGCCTGAAAATATGTTAATAAAAAGCAAGATATATGATCCAACATAATCACAAGATATACTTTGGAACCCTAAAATAATGTACAATGCATAGAAAGTTAAAAACAAAGGAAAGAAAGAATAATTTCTCTGGTAAATCTCCACAAGGGTGCTGGTGCATCCTCTGTAGACATACAGATTTTGAAAGTCCATTTCTTCCTAAACATATAAATTCTTGAAAAGAGAGCTCTCACAAAATCTTCTATTTTTGAATATATGTTCACATATGTCTATGTGTGTATGGCTTATATATGCACACATATTCCTATGTGCACATGTGTGTGCAGGTATGTATATGTCAATATTAATGTTTTCCTGTTTCTATCCCACTTTATTTTTTGACTTAGTGTCTCCCATTGATTCTGCATCTCACTGATACACTTAGGCTTGATGTTTAGCTCCAAGGTTCCTCATAGCTTCACCTCCTCAGTATGGGAGTTACAGATACCAGTCACATGCCTGGCTTTTTATGTGGGTTTTGGAGTTCCCAATGCATGTTCACTACATTATTTAATAGGAATTCCCCCATTTTCTTTCCAGCTTCCCTTCTTATTCTTTATGTACAATGACATTGAATTTAAATTTTTCTTAAATCATGATGCTCTCATCGAAAGCTATGTCAAATCAAATTCATAAATTTACAACAAAAAAGTAAAAATCCTCCTAAGTCCAAGGATAATAATAAGAGGAAATGTTGCAGTTAAAGTACTATGTAGATTTTAAAAACCATACAATATAGAAAATATTCTAGATTAAGAAGTAACCTGTAGGGGTAGCAGTGGTGGCTGATCAGTTAAGAGCACATATTGCTAATATGAGTAAATTCTGTCCCCATCATCCACACCAGACAGCCCAGAAACACCTGAAACTCTAGCCCTTTGTTATCTAATTTCTCTGACCGCCACATGCAGATACAACACGCGCGCGCGCGCGCACACACACACACACACACACACACACACACTTAAAAGTAAAATAGGGGATGAATAGATGGCTCAGTATTTAAAATCCCTTTGGGTTCAGCTTTGATTCCCAGTACCCACACAGTGGCTCATACTCATTCCTAACCCACCCAACAGCTCACATTCCTATTTCCAGCTCCAGGCATGCACTGTCCTCTTCAGCAGTACAGCCAGTACATCCATGTGCTGCGCATAGGCACATGCAAGCACATCATATGTACTTAGCAAATAAAAAAACATATAAAAAAGGATCTGTGTCAACAGTAAATAATTTGTTTAATAAATTGATATTTATATATAGGAATTTAGTCACCAGAAACATTTTTCAGGGTGAATAAAAGGTATTATTCTAAGGACTGTTCAGAGAAAGTGAAACATGACATCACTTCTACTGATTTTAAAAAGAATCTGAAGTTCATTTATTCTCACAAGTAGGATATTAACAAGTTTGCAAGAGGACATTTATAAAAAAGGACTAAAGAAAGGAGGAATTAGTTCCAGCTTGAAGGTTGGTTGGGATATTAGGTATGTGTGTAAGGAGTTTAACACTAATTTGTCCCTGAAGGCACAAACACTACACAGATGCCATTGTGCACACACATTAATTTTTCTTTACTCATGATATGGGTGTACACTTCTGGATTAGATATTTACCGTCCTAGTGTCATTATAAGTAGATGGTGTTTTATTTAAACAAAACCTAAAGTACAAAGCTAAATTGTAAAATCACAAAGAATGTTGAATCAGTGTGAACTACAAAACCCAACGAGCTAGGAAAGCGAACAGCATGTTGGTAAGAAGTGGAGACCTGGGAGTACGAACGCCTGAGTTGGTAACTAGAATCTATCAATTGAAATAAAGCTGCATTTATTTAATGAAGATAGAGTGAAAACAGATGTAATAGCTCTGATGCTAGAGTCACTACGAGGATTAGACAATATAATATCTGATATATTGTCTTCTTTTCTTATGGCTGTAAAGGACTAGCTAGTGCTAGGGAGTCACGTGAGCATGGAAGTCAGAGCAAAGCTTAGCCTGTACTCTAGGAGTAGGCTGAAGGTGAAGGAAGAGCACTGCTACAACAAGGACACTCAGAGCAGCCAGTCAGTAAAGCTACAAAACAGGAAAAGAGGCACACCCTCTCATCATTCGAACACCATCGCTATTTGTCTGCATTTGCTTTGTAACAAACTTTCTCTTGAAAGAGAGTAGGCTCTGAGGATTCCAGTCCCTCATCTGTGGCCACACCACTTTAGATACACCTGATCTCAGACGCTAACCCGAGGTGATCATGCTTAAATCTTGGTATGGGAAGCTTTAGATTCCTCAGGACAATCACAAAGGAAACAAACTAATCCTAGAACTTGGTGCATTATAGTTGTAAGAGAAGCATTGCGTCAATTTTAGGAAAAGAAATAGTCTCTAGTGTGGACATCTTATCTATGCACTAGCATGACAAATGCTGCCACTTCATAACAAAATATTTTTAAGTTGTATATAAGTTTATTTGATATATTTTATGTGTGCAAGTGTTTTGTCTTCATGACTGTGTGTACTATGTGCATATCTTGTTCTCATAGATGGCAGGACAGGGTACCTGATACTTAAAGTTTCCCATGTGGGTGATAGGTCCTGAACAATCAGCAATTTCTCTTTAAGTCCAAGTCATCGCTCTTGCTACTAAAGTTTATCATCCATCTATCTATCTATCTATCTATCTATCTATCTATCTATCTATCTATCATCTATGAACCTTGTCTTAATTTGTTATTTTTTTCACTGTTGAGATGTAAAACATCAGAGACAAAGAGCAACTAGGTTTCAGCCCATAACCAGTAGAAACCAAGGCACGAACTTATGGCAAAAACAGAAGCAGAGACCCTAGAACAACACTGTTTTTTTACTTGCTTCTACTGGCTTTCTCAGTTCCCCTTTTTATACAGCATAGCACTCTCTGACTAGTGTAGGTACTACCCACGGTGGGATAGATGCTTCCACATCATTCTAGAACATTCATTCCAGCCATCATTCCTTATCCTGTCCCACAGCCTTGCCTATGGGCCAATAGGCTAGAGGTATTATTATCTCAATTGAGAGGATCTCTTCTCAGATGACTATCTTGTGTCAAGTTTACATAAAAACAAAAACAAATAACAATAACAAAAAGTAAAAACAAAAACTAACCAATACAAACCTACACATGAATGTCTCCAATATAAAGTTAAAGTTATTCGTCCCTTCAGGTGTCTAAAGACTACTTGATAAAACACAGGCCATGATAGAATAATTGTTTTAATGCTTCCTCTAAGGAAAGGTATTGAATAAATATGACAGAGTCCCACTGATACCAATAAGCTGTGTGTCTCTGAGAGGAGGAGTCAGGAGTGATTCTCCTAAACTTCAGTGGCCATCACATTTCTAAAATATGAACAAAATACTAGGATGCTTGAAAGCTAAATTAATGATGATTAGAAAAGTTGATAGTAAAGATGGGTTTAAGCAACTGGCTTCAGTCCTCTCATTTTTTTTTTACAAGTTCCTCTTTCTATAGGTTCTACTTTCAAGTACCTTGTGTTGGGTTCACAATTGGCCTTCCCCTGGGGGAATCTATTTTTTTCATATATCATATTCATTTAAGTTCAGATTTGTGGTTTCTAAATTGCTTCAAAATTTTTAAATCCACATTTGACTTGCATAATTTAGCAATCCAATATGTTCGCTATGCTGAAACAGTCACGTCATTATGCATGCAGACATTTTTGCTTTATAAATAGTGTCATGTGAGAAAGAAGCAAGGAGGGGGTTACAGATATTCTGTCAAATATTTGGTTAGACTCAAATAATAAATCGGAAAAAAAAACCGCCATGTTTTTTATCGTTTCAGGGTGAGCATTTCTTTTTCCAAATGATTATAAAAAAAAAATGTCTGTGGCTTTTAAGTTCTTTTCAAACACGACTTAACTTTGTCATCTTAGTATTAAAGTGACAATTGCAAGTGAAGAATCATGAGGCATTGCAATAAAACTTCTGGAAACCTGCCGGACTTGGCCTTAGGTCTTCTGTAACTCATGTAAGCTATGCAGGAGAAGGTTAAAGCAAAGGACAAATAACATTCTTAATTGTGATTTACTGAATTTTCATGGGGACACACAGCTTTGTGCTTGCTGAATTTATTAATTTCTTTCTCTGAATCCACTCTCTGCTAAGATCACTAGAATAATTTATTTGTAATTCAAGCCAACTCTTTCACTGTCTTTGAACTCCTTCCACAGATGCTCAGTAACTTCCTTATGGGATTTTAAGGGTCTAAATTCCTTGAGTCTTTTCTCACCTGCTTCTACTTTGCCTCCTAATTCTATGCTTTCAAGGCAACATATCTTGGACCACCGTAATACAAGAAGCTTCAGGCCATCAGGGGCACAGTCTGATTTATTCCCATTATCTTGTATGTCCTGCAACATGCTTGAGATACAGTGGACCCTGAACAGGCAGATGTGAGGAGAGATGATAAATTGGCATGTAAGAGCCAGAAAATTCCTTTGAGGATTTTGATTAACTTAACAGAATGCCCTAATTAGCCACAATCTATGTGTCTGAAGCCCAGTAAGTGTATGTGGCCGTGAAAAGGTTAACAGAAAAGGAGCCCTCATCCCAGTGACCTTTATTGGAGGCTCAACTACATCAGTCTGTACGTCAATAACGTCCCTTTACCAGTATCTAGCATCTCAGAGACCCTTCCCAAGCTCACTGTTTCTACATAAAATTTTCAAACTAACTTTACATCAGGAACTAGGTGCTTAATAATAATGTTTTTCATTGGCGTGTCATCATTCCCTCTGCTTCCCACTTAAAAGAAGGGTTGGATTCTGCCGATGTACAATTTTGGAGACGTCAGCTGTGGGGTTGTTGTTCGCACTATGAGGGCATTATATAAACTCAAAGATAAACATTTTGGTACCTGTACTGGAGAAGGCACTGTGAATGTAAGTATAGATTAGGTCATGTGTGAAATTGCCATCAATAGAAGGTTTTTTCTTCAAGCATCCTTGCCATACTACACTGAAAATACTAATATGTTGTCCCCGTCGTGCCACAGCAGGAGCACCTCTTTTGCCACTTCCCAGACCGGAACAGGAGCATGCTGGGATGCTGATAACCGACACTGGGCCCACTAATATAGACAACATTTCTTTTCTAAAAGTTGACCTCCTAAACCCTATTTGAAGGTTATTCTTTCTGTTTTTGGATGATACAACTTCTTCCTCCAATTTAATTATTAAATTAACTCCGGGTATTAATTAAACTAATTAAATATATCCCCCACCTAATTGCTCCCCCAATCATCAGTTTTGTGATTGAGAAGGTCAGAGGTTAAACTTTTCCCTGTGGTTTTATGTTCATTACTGTAGTCAAGTGAGTTTGTGATAGGAAAGACTGGCTGGCAGGAAAAGGGGTAGAGTTTAGCTAAGGGCATAGAGGAGAATGTGGCTGAAACTGGTAATTAGAATTCACGGTGGTCCGTTCGCATTTTAATAAATGAGGGTACTGATTGAAAAAGGGACAATAGCTAGTAGGTAATGGTTAGGAAGGCATGGTGAGGCTAAACCAATGAAAGGTAAGATTTGCTTTAAAGTTTGTTTATACAAAGTTCCATAGCAACCTTCTTATACAGTCTTCTAGGATGACAGGAGTCACGTATTCACTTTGTGCAGGCTGCTTCTCTTGACAAGAAACTTTGGTGGTTCAATCTGAAAACACTGATTGTAGGAAACCAATAGCAATGATGACAATGCCTCCTCCTGAATTTATACAATATCTTTGGCTGAGAATGATTCATAGGCCACAGAGCCCCTTGAATTCCTTTCTAGAAGGGTCAGTCATAAAGAAGATAATGAAGAAAAATACTTATCAATTCCGATGCATAAGCTGCAGATGGTGTTCCACATAGTGAAAGTAATATTCGGAGGGCTCAGACTAATGTGACCATGCATCTATTTTATTTTCCACTTAAGCAGAGTTATCACACTGAGGTTTAAAGCAGAACCACTAATTAGATGTCTCCTCCCACAAGATTATAAATTTCATATTAACATTTTACCTCTAAATGAATCAATTAATTTCTCAGTATAGCACATGATATATATATATATATATATATATATATATATATATATATATATATATATAGTATTACACAGATTAGAAGAGCAGACCTCTCTAAGGGAAGGGTCTTGTGTGACTATAAGGTGGCATTCTTTTTTTTTTTTTCTTTCTTTTTTTTATCTTTTTTTTTATTAATTTATTCTTGTTACATCTCAAAGTTTATCCCATCCCTTGTATCCTCCCATTCCTACCCCCCCCCCATTTTCCCATTATTCCCTTCCCCTATGACTGTTCCTGAGGGGGATTACCTCCCCCTATATATTCTCATAGGGTATCAAGTCTCTTCTTGGCTACCTGCTGTCCTTCCTCTGAGTGCCACCAGGTCTCCCCCTCCAGGGGACATGGTCAAATGTGAGGCACCAGAGTATGTGAGAAAGTCATATCACACTCTCCACTCAACTGTGGAGAATATTCTGACCATTGGCTAGATCTGGGAAGGGGTTTAAAGTTTACCTCCTGTATTGTCCTTGGCTGGTGCCTTAGTTTGAGCGGGACCCCTGGGCCCAAATCTGCCTATCGTATTGTTCTACTTGTAGATTTCTAGGACCCTCTGGATCCTTTTATTTTGCTATTCTCCCATGCGTTTCTCATTTAGAGTCCCAATAGGATGCCTTCCCCTCTGTCCCAGTTTCCTTAACATCATCAGAATCTCTAAACACTGGGCTTGAAGGTACTATAGTAAATTCAGAATAAGATCCATCTCTTAAAACAAAACAGGAGCAGAACAGGTAAATGTTTTGCTCAAGGTTACTAGGATAGATGGTTTCTTAAGTGGGAGTGAGGTTTGGGCTCAGTCCCTTTGAAATATTTTAAAAGAAGTGTATCTAATGAATTGTAGGTTAATGAATAGAATATGTTCATCAGGCTAATGCAGCAAAGCCCAGGATACTGAGAAAACATAAAATGACTTAGAACTAATTAAGTACATGGAGAAATTAGAAAATGAGGCTTAAGACAGAATATTAATAATATAAAAAGACATTTTATTTCTGTGTCCTCAAAGCTTTTTATGCTGTGCTATATCTCACATCCATGTAGTATTTCATTGTTTCATTGATTGAAAAGTGCCTTACCCCTGAAATCCACATTTAAAAATGTGACTTTATTTAGAATTTGGGTTTTTACAAGGGTCAAGTTAGATAGAACTTCTGAGTGTGTGCTGTGATCATGTATGACTGATATTATAATGTTGCTTTTATTTAAATAACTAAGCTAAAAATCTGTTTCCAATCTCATTCTTGTAAGATGGGTTTCCTATCTATCAGCCAAATTCTCTAACCATTGAAAGACACTTCCATTTATAGCATGTGTCATTTAAGGCTGCAGAATGTAAAGAAGATAAGAGTCCATTTGTATATGTGTCTGCTATGATATCTTATTGCTTAAAATCCCATTTCATTCCAATTGAATCTTATATTGCCCATAATTTGCACATTTCCACTTGATGAATCTCTTCTATTTAATTCTATGATAAAAAGCAAAACAATAATTAAATAAAAATAAAACAATAAAAGGCTTTAAAACTGATCACATAGCCAGTTTAGCTTTTCCAAACAATGCTAAATCCCCAATTAAAGTAGGATTTAAAACAACCAATGATATTTTAGAAAGAAAATGTTGACATGTTTGATTTAAAATATTATGTTTGCCAACAAATTATTTATAACATTGGATGTTTTTTAAGTTTCCTAAGTGGATCATTGTGAAACTCCTGAAATAAATTCACATTTCCTGTGTTAGTGTTTTTGAAAAGGAGTATCTATAGACACTGATTAATCACATCAATAAATGAATA
This sequence comes from Acomys russatus, assembly GCF_903995435.1. Classification (NCBI taxonomy): domain Eukaryota; kingdom Metazoa; phylum Chordata; class Mammalia; order Rodentia; family Muridae; genus Acomys; species Acomys russatus. Next base: position 32,433,102 of record NC_067149.1, read on the forward strand.
AAAATTGCATGATTGTATTTATAGTATTGTTATTTGTTAAGAGCTAATTTCACTGTGTGACAGGTTTTGTGATGTATGTTCTACCCACCATTTAGCACTCTGGCAGTAACAAAAGATGGCTCAATCAAAAGGGTTGGCCCTAAGAGAATGCCATGGAGGGGTGTTTATACAGATGCATGGCTACAGTGTGTGATGCAGCCAACGTGTACTCAGTGACAGAAGCTGTTAACCAGGCTTAGGATGTGGAAGGATTCACTAGGTCCTGAGCAGGTGACAGAAGAGATGACCAAAGAGGGGTGCAGCTAGTTAACAACCATTCTTAGAAAAGCAGTATGGTGAGGGATCCTTCCTGCTCAGCTTTTCATGTGCTGCCACGGAGTTCTCAACCTAGTAATCTTAGAGCCCATTTAGGGGCTTCTGTAGTGCTTCAAATTCAGAGAAGAGTGAAGTGGCAGATGCGAGCAACGGTGATGGGGAAGGACCAGGATGAAGCCAGTCTTCCATATCCACAGGTTCCGGGGTCATTTACGCAAACTATTCTGGGAAAAAGTTATCCATGTATTTTAAAAATAATAATTTTGTTTTCTTATCAATATTCCCTAAAAAGAATGCATCATAATGACTACTTATAGAGCAGGTTCATTTTATTAAATATAAGTGTTTTAGAGACAGTTTAAACTCTGCTGGAGAATATGTAGAGGCTGTGTATAGACACCTCAACAAAAAAGAATCTAGGACACTCTAGAGCACTAAAGAATACTGCAAGTATTTCTTTAGGGACACTGAGAGATTACAGTATGATACTAACACCACATAACTGAAATACTTCAAACCACTTACACATTTTAACCACCTAGGAGGAAGGAGAAACTGGAAAGATTGGGGAGAATATTCAATATTTGTCATGAGGACAGAGCAAAAGAATCCTAACTTTTTCTTGACTCAAAAAGGAGAAAAAAACCCCAAAATACTATTTATTTAAAACAAATGATGAGCAAGGCTGTGTATCAAGCATGCAAAGAAAGTAAATAATTTTTATCTTGAAGGCATCCACATGTGGTTCAGAGACTCTAAGAACTCCACGTAGTGGGAGAAAGGAGCTATAGGAAATTAGACAGTTCTGGCCCAGACCTGTGTAGGTGAACATAACAGCGAGTAATCATTGATAAGAAGTGAGGGAGGCAGAAGTTCAAGCTTGCGATTTCCTTTTGCAGAGCCCTGTAGTATCACATCCCAGTCCTTAGCTTATTAGTGTAGCTTGATACCAAAGGTGTTCTTGGGAAAATATGATTATATTTCTCACAGCTGTTGCTATGTGAGTTCTGTACACATATTACAGATGAAGTAACAAGATCAAATTTTTTAACTCATTTATACAAAGTCACAAAATTAGTGAGTGATAAAATTGTAATTTACAAGCAAGCCTGAGGATTCTGTGTCGTGAGCCGAGCAGCTTGTTGTCTGGGAGGTGTGGGAATAGTTTGTCACGTGTGACGACAGGAAATTAATATATCTTCACTAAGTGCTTTTCGACACCCATAGGTCTGGTCAAACCAGAAATAAATTTCATCATGGTCACACCCATATATTACTGGATTTTAGTTTAATTCTTAATTTTGTTTGACTTGTTGTACTAGAGGCCAGGTGTCCCAACTATAAATGCTACCAAACGTAAATAGATTTACTCAGCATAATTTTTCTAATGAATCACCTGTTAAATAAGCCTGCTTAGTACTTTTCTACATAATCATTTCCCAACATTTCTGACAGTTGCCCCCAGAGATGAGCTACCTGTCTTTTTACTCAACTAACAGTAGGTTGACATTTAGCAATTTAAGTTTATAGGTTTCCTGGTATATTGTTGGACTGTTTGCTTTGGATAGATTCTCTAAGCATTCGGAATTGAATTTCCTCAAAGACAGGTCTATCTATCTAAGGAAAGAAATTAATCACGTCATACCACTTTAATCTCTTCTCAGAAGGCTTGGTTTGTTGAAGTCTTGAAACCCCTAGGGTACTTCTTTGGGCCGTGTACCTGACTATACCAAATGAAAACCATGACTACTGTGATCCACTCGCTCTGTCTAATTTTTTTCATTCTATATAGATACCTCGATATTTTGTGTGTATCAGTATTAAAGTTTAAGGTAGCAACCAAGAGCCTGTCACTCAACTACAAAATCAAAGAAACATTAATATTCATTATTTCCCTGCCACAATATGAAGTGTTTATACATAGTAGGAGCTTCAATGAAGATGGTAAATAATTATTGACTTTTAAGAACAGAAAACTGATTACTTGATATTTCAGCAGACACCTAGCCAGATATAGTTAAATACTGACTTTTAAAAAGAGAAAGTTTGATGTCTCCATAATTTTAATAATAATAATAATAATAATAATAATAATAATAATAATAATAATAATAATAATAATAATGATAATGATAATAATAAAGATACAAAGGTTTCAATTTCAATTTCCATGTCAGCTAAGCTAAAGAGAGAAATTAGGAGGCAATAAAGGCATGGGGTGAAGAAGGGTGTTTTCTTCTCTATGTATAGGTATTATTATTATTATTAATTATTTATTATTAAATACATTATTTATCTTCCATATAACTCTGCATTTCCATGCCAGAGGCTATCACACCATTCAACTGGAGAGCACAGATTTAAGTTGCTTCAGTTACAAATCCTTAGAAAAACTGTCACTTTTTTCCAAGCAGATCTCAAATTTATGCTTGCTTCAGCCTCTTTTGCTAAATGAACTAGGTCATCTAACAAGTCCATGGCTTCTAAGGACAGCTTGGTAGAGATAGTGGTAGCATTTCTTTCAGAAGGATGGACACACCCAGTCAACGGCAAAACATTCCTCTTTCTGCAGTCTTTAAAACAGCCACTTTTCTTAAGCGTCACTCCCATTTGTCGTCTCTGTTGTTTTACTGTGAACCATCTTATACTTAACACCAATGCTAACTTTCTAAATACTCAAAGTAACCAACATAGTTAATAGCCTATTTTTAAGCACAGCAGAGATTCACCACACCTTAAAGACTTCCCTAAGAACTCTGTAGATTAAGATATGTAACTCTCAACAGGTCTCAAATCCAGCAAGTCTGAACTGCATTATTATTTATATACCAGAATGTCTGGACTGACCCTAGCAAGAGAATCAGTTATATAATTTCAAAACTGTTTTTTTTTTTTAAACATAGTGGAGATTTCTCAGGTCAAAGAAAAAGATTTTCTTTTACTACCAGAAGAAACAGTAATTGGAGAGTGTCTATGTTTGCACTAGGAGATAGCTCTAGAGGATCTCTTCCAAACTCTTCAGCTATTAAAGATATTTATAACATTTTTTCTAGCAGGATCATCATAATAAAGATACCATGATATGTTCACCAACCTTTTCTGGCATAGATAACAGAAAATAGACATCAGAATAAAATGAAATTGCATTTAGGAAACAAAGAAACAAAAGACCCAAGCTCTTAACAAGCAAGCTGCTTGTTTAAGCCCTAATAGCCAAAATACAATTTATATAATAAAACTCCCTGCCATGTCTGGTTGCTAGTTGGGTTTTTAGGAGAGTGACAATGTAAAATCTCTGATGGGAAAAATATATGACAAGTTTCCCTTGGTTTTCAGGGCTTGAAATGAAATTATTTCTTTTCCATAATGCTTTTAGAATCTATACTTCAGTGGTTGTCAGATCAGCTGGTCATGGTCCTTGTACAATTGAGCAAGTTCACCATATACCAACACTAGCAATCAGCTTTCCCAGGGATGAGGTGCAGATCTCTCACAGCCTGCCTTTCTCCTTATTGAATTTAGTAGACACTGTATATATCTTTTTTCATCACTAAGAGTGTATCAGTCTAAATTTTCATCCAAAAACATGAATTTTCATAAAGGCAGAGAAGGACATTACTCCGGTTTGATGCAGAGTCATGAATATTTGTCTGTTCAGGAATCTAAAGATCATGGCTTTAATTGTTATCATATACCACAAAGAGTTATTATTGTGTGGCTGGTGGGAAGCTGAAGACTTCTCTGGGTAAAATTTTCAGAGGACTGTGTATCAGATCAGACCGACAAAATGGCAGAAGGTGGCAGACAATGGTTGGGGGTCTGGGTTTGCTACCAATTAGCAAAGCAAGTATTTGTACTCAGACTACGAACTCTTTGGAAGCAGCCAACAATTTATTTAGTAATGGTCATTATCTTAAACGGTAATAACATTCAATATTTGCTTATGAGAAAATAGCTAGATGGACAGAAAATAGATGGATGGATGGATGTGTAGGTGAAGGAATGGATAGAAAGATGGGTGTATAGATGAAGTAATGGATGGATAAATTAATGCAGGGATATGTCAGCTGAACTACGTTCTTACAGATATTTCCTAAATCATAGACTATTCTATAATTGAAGCTCTTCATTACTGTTAAATAACCTACAATACAGTCATTGCTATACTCTCTGCTTCTTGTGTCCTTATGTGTCCTTCCCCAGAGTTGTAATCACATGTAGCTTCCTTGTGCTCTTTGTGATAATTTAATGTTAGAGCCATTGCACTGGGATCATGCATCTGGTGGACCTTTCCTCTTCATCATGATAGATGTATTGCTTTCCTAATATTCATACAAGAAACAGAGAAAAAGGTGTCACTTTCAATGATATCATTGGCATCTTGAAGCCAAAGAAATAAATAAATTTCAGTGCTTACTAACTCTTCACTCCAGTGAGTTCTGGTACAGTGTGGGTGAGAGTGAAACAGAGGTATGGTTACTGACTTCCTCTATAGCCTTATCCTGTGGCTATATGACCACGCTTCTCTACTTTGCCTGGATAGCTTCACACTTCCAGAATAATTTTGAAAACAACATTACTGTTCTTTAAGCATAGGGTGCAAGATAACTAGTGAAAGGAAGTAATAAAATGGGGAACAGCACCCAATCTATGCTGTTTCTTTCCATCTTAGAATGATCGAACGCTGTGCTGCTTTTTCATTTTTAATTTTAAATCTTATTCTGAAATATCTTGTACTTTCTATTTTCCCCGAGAGATGAAACTAGTGATTTCTGTAATTTTCAAAAATAGCCATTCATGGAAAATCTGTAATCCTGTGAATTAGGGAGTGAAAGATAAAATGAAAAGGGGCCGATTTTTTAGCATATTAAAATTATGGCTTTGATAGGCCACTATATTTTATTGTTGTGTTTATAAAATATACAAAACCATCAACGACAGTCCTGTGGCAGATGAGTGAGCATTTCAATTATTTCAACCAATATGCAATTATACATTAATTGTGAAATAAAGTATCTGAGGGATTTTTCATGAATGTGTCACATAGATGTATGTCTCATCTTGTAAAAGTCAAATATCTATTCCTTTGTCTGCAAAAAGGTCATTCCAATAATTTATTTTTCAGTCTGTACTATGCACAGTGGATTATGACTATGTAGAGGAAAACAACATAGAAATGTGAGACAGTGCCTCAAAGAAAGATGGAGTCTGGTTATGTAATAAAGGCTGTCGTCTCTCGGTCCAAGTTCTCCAGCAGGGAAGGGAGGCGGACTTCCAAGGGTTGTTATGAGAGGGATAATTACTTATATCCTGCAAATGAGGGATAGTGACTGTGTTTATACCTTCTGAATTTTCTAAATGTGATCGACACTCTTGATGCCATTTTACAATGGAAGGAATTTTGTTTGGGAAACTTTTCAGATGAGCGTGACTTTATTTACTTTATGATCACATTTTCCGTTGTCTCCACATACACTTAACCTCATTATTTTTTTTTAACCAGAATTTTCAGTTCGCAATGAACCAGGGAGTTTAAGGTCCCATCTGCCACCTGCTCATAACTTCATGTCAGGCATGGGTGTTAATCGATTTGTCAAGCTGAGTATACAGAAAAGGAGAAGGGGAAAAGCAACAGGTTTAAGGGGTCACTTGCTGTGATGTGCATTTACAGAAAGATGTCATGGATCAAACAAGAGTCATGAGGATCAGCAGGACATGACTTTCAAAAAGCAATCTCTGAAAAGCTCATACAAAGTTGCCTGTCAAAGGAAGCCACCCATTTTAAGCAGATATCTAAGAATTTTAAAGTGATATACTTAATTTTATTTCCATGGATAAGTGACAGATTTTTTTTGGTAGAAGATTCATGATTATCCTATATATATTTTACACAAAATTATATAAAATACTGCATAGTTGAAATGAAATAATAATTTATAATTTGAATTCTTATTTTATTCTTTCAAAAATGAATAAAAGTTAGTAGGTTATGAGCTTTTATTTTATTAGTCCTTTAAGAATTGCATGTTTTGATACTACTTAACCATCTCCCACAACTCCTAGTCTGTCCGCTTCATTCTCCCTTCCCTATCAACCCAACATAGGGTTCCCTTGCTTTTCTAAACCTACTGTCCAATTTGTGTTGCCCATATACTCTTGGGTTTGTTGCTGTCCGCTAAAGTCTTGTAATCTTATCAGGGCCACACAGACTTAAAAGAAACTGAAGCTCTGTATATGAACAGCTATCAACTGCCAATAGCCCCTGGTGCATGTTTGCATTAAAAAAAAAAACACTAGCATTCCATTTTAACTTTCTCAGTTTTATGAAGATTTCTAGATGCTACTTGAGCAGTAAAATAAAATACTATAATCCTTGCATGGATATGGAATAGTAAAGTAAATTCATAACATATTTGATTTTTACCAACTCTTAGTATTCCCAGTTACAGGACTGTATTAAAAGCTGAAGAGACTATATAATAGATATATATGAGGTGGGTACTCTGGTGTACGCCTATAATTCCAGCCCTTATGAAAGCAGAGGTAAGTGGATCTCTCTCTATGAGTTCAAGGCCAGCCTGGTCTACCAAGTAAATCTACCATAGACAAGACTACAAAGAGAAACTCTGTCTCAAAACAAAACAAAACAACCATCCTAACAAAAAGAGATATGTGTGGGTATTATATATATTTGCACACACACACAAACACAAAACACGCACACACACATACATGCATGCACACACACATATGCATGCCACAAATTTTAACTTCATTGTTGTTGCTTTTTTATATTTGCTTGTTTGCTACTATTTATTTTGATAATTTGTACCTTCTACTTTAAATAGGGAAATATTTGAATATTAATTTAAGCCATTATTGATCTCTTCAGTTACAGGTATTTAAAGTTTTAAACTTTATTGTAATAAACTTATTTATAAAATACTGTGGCTGATGTGATAAAATTTTGTACCAACTTTTTATATACTGAATTTTAGTACTCAAATTAGTTTTTATTTCTGTGAATGTCTTTGTTAATATAATGATTTAAAATTTATTTATGTTTTATATTAATTGCTATTTTGTCTGCATGCATATAAGTGTACTAGGCTCATATCTGGTGCTTTAAGAGGTCAGAAAAGACATAAAATTACTTTGATATGGTGCTAAGGATGGCTGTAAGTCTTCAGGAAGATGTTGGTCCTCTGCAAGAATAGAGAGTGCTCTTACCCTCTTAAACCTCTCACTTTCTGAGTATTTTCTGTGCTCCTCATAATTAGGTGTATTATATTACTGTCTATTGCAGAGCTTGTCTGTATCAGTTAGGTTAAGTGAGTTTACATATATGGTATACGTATATGTGTATACCATACACATGAGTATACATATATATGGTAATCTCACCCATATTTGGCATTTGTTTAGTGCTCCCTCTTTAAATGTTTGCATGTTTTGGGCAGTCTCCCTTTTTTCTTTCTTTCCCATCCTCCTAGGTTTCCAAAATAAAATTAATTTCTTGCAGGAAATATATAATTGGACATTATTTTTATTCATTCACAGAATATCTATGTACTAAAACTACATGATATATTATCTTTTAAGATAATTACTGATATCATTGTTTTATGAGCATCATAACATTATTTCTTTGCCATTGTTTTTAAATGTAACATTTTTTATTTATCCTATGAGAATTTCATAGATGTGTAGAATCTGGTTTACTCATTTTCACCAGTGATTTCTCACTCCAAATTCTCCTCAAATCCCTTCCAACACTATATTCTCAATTTTTTCCTTCCTTTTTTCCTCCTTGAGACAGAATTTGTATTGTTCTGTCTGTTTTAGGCTTTCCTTGATCTCAGAGATCTGTCTGCCTCTACTTTCTGAGTGTTAGGATCAGTGGCAGGCATCGCCACAGTCCGACTCCTTTCTTTTTCTTAACTCAGTCTAAGTAGTGATGGCCTTATACACACACACACACACACACACACACACACACACACACACACACACACGTGTGTATCAGTGGGAATATAATCAACTTACCAGGGACAACCACAACTCTAATGAAAATTGATACTTTCTCCCCTATAAGCTAGAAACCCTCAATAAGCCCTTAGGTAGTGGTAGAAGACTGATTGTCTTTTTTCTATACATGACTAAATGATGACTAGCTTCCTCTTACACAGGTTTTGTATAGTCAAGCCCACTTACTGTGAGTTCATGAATACCATGGTCATGACCTGTCCAGGAGGCACTGGCCGACCTCAATCCACCATAACTTCTGGCTCTTTTTGGCATCCTCATCCATGATGCATAATTCTTGAGACTTTGGAAGAGAAAACAGTATAAGTGCATCCATATTGGCTTAACACTTCACAGAAACCTACTTTCTGCATTTTGTTCAGTTAAAACTGCCACCTGACTCACAAAGCTTCTCTGATAAGAACTAAGAGATGAATTAGTTTATGGGACTAAAGATGCATATTGAGAAAGCAGTTGACACTGTGATGTTATCAAACCAATAGTATTAGTTTGACTAATAAGCTTATTAGTCAAAGGTTCTTACAAGAGTTACAATATCAGATATGAGTTTCCTTTTATAGTGCAGGACGTGGTGTTAAGCTAGAAAATTATTTGATATCCATAACAGAGATGCCATTATTGTACACCTGGGCACACCTTTCCAGAATGGTCATTATAAGAACTCTATGTGTTGATATCTGGGGAAGACTGTTATTGTTTTGCTCCTAGTAGACAGGACAGCACCTTCTCATATTATGAAAACTAGTCAACAGAGAGAAAGCTTCTGAATCAGCTTGATTTTTTCCTAGCCCTATGACCAAACTGTGTGAAGTTCTCAGGAATGGGATCTTGCCACCAGCTTGTAGTGGACAACCAAAAACAGTGGCAATCTTGTGATGTTTGGGGGTTCTTGGGACCCTAATGGACAAAAACTCAAGGGACAGAGATATCCCACATCTCATATTATTCTTTAGAGTTTATGATCTAGAGCTTCTGAAAGGAACTTTCCCCTCTACTTTATTCTATATATTTCATTCATGTCTTTCTTATAGCTTTTCTTCTATTGTTCATCTTAAAATTCCTTTCGTATTCTATTGATTCTTCTATCAGATTTCAGTCCTGTACAAAGCTGTACCATTCTTTATTTTAATTTAACTTGCAATTGTGTGGATCTAGTCTCTGTCTATTTCTGAATGGTTGTAATATGAAAGGTCTTTAAGAGCACTCTTTATTATCCACACCACTTATGAGCTTTGGAAAGTCTTGTCCTAGACAGTGTGCTCAAGCCTAGGCCAGAGTCTTCTCACAGGAATATAAGGAGTTCTAATACTCTGTGTTCTTCCTGTTTTGTTCTGAAGGTTCCAGCAATGTTTACTGTTGGACTATCCAGTAGTCCTCACCTGTCAGTGGGAGCCCAGAACTGGGCTTAGATTCCAGCTTTCTAAGGGATGGGCATAAAACTGTACCCAGCAGAGTTCTGGGAAACCATGGAGTTGGACTTCACTGCATCCCTTCTCTCAGTCACCATCATCATTTGTTACCTTTGTCCACTGCCTACGGTAGTTGTTTCCTCTATGTTGTCAAAATGTAGTATATCATTATTGAAAAGAGAAGTCAGGTACAAAGTTTCAAATGTAGACAGTAACATATGTCTAGTCTGAATATCATATTTTGAGAAAAAGAAAACCACTAAGGATAGCCAGAATAAACATGAGTGGCATGGAACATTTGTTCTACATTTTTAATAATCTATCAATAAAATATGTTTTGTGAGGGGACACAATGAAAAGTCATATTTTATTACAGGCTTCTTTTGTGACTCAATTTCCTAGCATCTCATAAAAGAAAATGACATTATCATTAGAATTACTTGAACTAGGCAGAGAACATTTGATTTTCTTTCTCATAATTTCAGTTACATAATTATTTAATTTTATATTTTAATTTCTTTCATAACTTGGAAATATGGATAAAAACACAAATACATTTTCTTTTGAATGTTCTTGTGAGGTGTTTTGTTCTGTTGAAAGCTTAGAATAGAATAAAACTCAATAAAGACCATTTCTTATCAGTACTATGAGCGGTATATTCCTGTATTGTCCACCTTATAATTAAAATTACTTTTTAAGACCATTATTATTCTAAAGATACAGCTCTATAAGCTCAAAAGTAAATCCTTTGAGTATAGCTAGGTTGCATAGTTCACTGATTTGGTGCATAAATGATGATCAAATACCCCAAAATCCAATTCTGTAATTCTCATAACCTGGTGTTCATAGACTAATGGTCTCTTTTACCCAGGAATAAATAGTCATTTGAAGTATTTGAAAATATAAATATGATATACCATTCAGTTATGATTTTTTATTTATTGCTTAAAAATCATATTTTGAAACAGATTTGAGGCTGAATTTGACCTACAGATGAATTTAAATGATGACTAGGTTAGTGAAAACTTTCTTGTTTTTCCCTGGTGACCTGCTTTTAAAATGGTTCTTTAGGAAATATAAGAGAAAGCGGATCTAACACGTTCATTAAAATAAAAACCCTAACTTTACCAGCAGATAATGAAATTCTATTTCCAGATTTCTAGGTGAATAATTCATTGTTGCACTCAACAGCCAAAACAGTGACAAGTTAAAGTATGACTCATCAAGGACACCAAAGGGGAGCATGCCCATACATACCTATCACATTGGCCAACTGGGAAATGGAAAAGATGGACATCAAGAGTCTTTACGGGCCCTGATAGTTCCTGTATAAAATTCTGATCACTTACATGGGAGATTGAAATTGAAATTCTTGGAACAGCTCTTTTATCTTGTCAGGTCCTTTCAGAGGACTTACGGTTCAAACCAGCACAATGTGAGCAATATTTGCAAGGAATTGCAAAGTAATGAAAATTTACCCTGCAGTGCCAACCTGAAATAAAAGTATCCTGTCAGCACAATTCCCATCAGATGGTCTGGAGATAAAGAATTTGGGCTTTTTACTTCATTTAATGAAAACCCTAGGTAATCAATCTTATAGTATAATGGAACCACTATACTGTGTAAGTAAATTGTGACTAGAGTGATATGCTCAGGACATGACCTACATGTAATATTCAAAATATAAAATAATCATGGTATTCAACTGTGACCCAAATTTTGCTTTTTGGCTACAGATTAGAAGAAATGGGTTTGGTCAAGTGCTAACAAACATACATGTCTAAACATCACAGTGTATTTTATTCCAAATAGCCTCCTGCTTGTGGATGTTAGTCATTCTATTTTAAAGTGTTTTCTTCAGTGATAGATTAAATGTGAAAGTTTGTCTTTTTTAAGCCAGGAGAGATTATTATATACATATATATGTGTGTGAGTGTGTGTGTGTGTGTGTGTGTGTGCATTGTCTGCATTTATGGATATGCACAACATGAGTGCAGTGCCCGCGGAGGCCAAAAGCGGGCATTGAATCGCCTGAAACTGGAGATATAGATAGTTGTGAGCCAAAGTTGTGTGCTTTGAATAAAACCCTTGAAGCAAAAGTTTCTGATTTCCTTGAAGACTTGGTTGTGTCATGTGATGTTTTTCTGGTAGAGATCTTGTGAGAAGGCATGTGACGTTTTTCTGTGAGCTGACCCATGAGAGGACCTTTGTATAAATAGGACCCCACAGACAGTGGGAGCAGGATTTTGCATTGCTATCCTGCAGTGTAACACTTTTTTGGGTCTTCAATGGACTTTGCTGATCTTCTTTGCTGGCCTTTGCTTTGCAGAGAACTTCTCCTGGTACTCTGGCTGATTCTGGCTCCTTCTACTGACTCATGTCACTTTGGTGCAACCCTGTGGTTTCTTTTAGATTGATCCACTGTTACAGATTCCTGTGACTATTTGGTGTTGACTATTGGATTAGATTACTGGTATCTTGACAACACAGAGTGGTATTGGCCCAAGGAAATATGCCTAAACAGGTCCTCAACGCCTTTCCAATAACATTCTTTCTTTTCTTCATCTGGTTGGTGGGTTGAAGTAAGGTTGAAGTATGTAGATTCATAAATAAAATAGGTATAGAAAATCTAAACCTACAAATCCTAAGTCATCTGGATGAGTCATCTGTGCTTTTTACCACTGTGCCATTTTTCCAGCCCAGATGCTTGACATTTCTTAATATATATTTTTAGTTGAGATGATGACCTTTGAAACTAAAAAGACAACGATTCTAACATGAGCTTACACATTTACTTCCTTTGTGGATATGCAAGATTTATGTAGCTTTTATTATTTCAGTCTCAATTATTATATATAAAATGGAACTGGAGTGTGCCAACAGACTTATATTGATAAATGACTAAAATAATTAAGAAGGGATTGTGTGCTGTGCTTATGCAACAGAAAGTGTTGCTTTTGCTGATGGCACCCAGTTTAAATGTGTGAATTTTGCACACTTTTTTATATTTTGGTTTTTTAATCTTTCATATGAAGAAATTGTACCTGTATATATAATGTTTTGGACGCTAAATGGTTGAAAACAGTAAAGTATTTGTCTCATTACAATTATTCTTTAAGTTTCCTCTGGAATGAAAATGTGAGGCAGTGTGGAGATACCAGCTCTCAAACCTTCCTGCCAGGATTTCAATACAAGATCTGAGAGTGTCTCAATCTTGCTGGGCTTCCATTTGTAACGTTTGCACTTTGCCAATAGTTTCTGCCAAACAAGGTGTTTCTGAGGTTCAATAGCACAGTCCCGTGTGTTCAGGACAGCTCCTGGCACATAGTAAACTCACAATAAATGTTTTGATCTTCTGATGTCTGCTGTGGTTCATGTTTTTTTCCAAAAAATAGAAAGTATAAAGGTTTATATAACAAACATCCATATTCACAGTTCCAAAAAGCATCAGGTGATAATATGATGTATCTTTTTGAAGCTATAATGTATTTCAATAGCCTGTATGTAGGAATGCCATTTTGAGAAAGCTTTTTGCTCGAGCTCATCCTTCTTTTCCTTTTCCCATTATTCCTCTCTACTTATTTTCTATAACCCTACTCACATTGAAACTTAAAATAAGGCAATGAGAACAAGATTTCCTATGCCTCAATATTCTGAATTCTTGAAATCCTTGCTCAGCTACATAGTTTTTCACTATCATAGTTTTCTCTTCTACAAAATACAGTTAATAGTTTCTTCCTGGGTTTCCTACACTGGGGTAAGAAAGTCAGAATTGTGCCTTGCTTCTGGCTTCTGCACAGTAAGTACTCATGTCACTGAAAAGCAAATTCCTACAATTGTATTTTCTTAATCCATAGAAGTAGGATTGGATTTGAAAAGCCACTTCACCCACTCTATTTTCAATGGAATTTTGGTGTGTTTAAGCATATAGAGGTGCTATATCTTGTTGAAGTTTATAGTACTTTTATATCTAAACTCCAGAAGCACAACATTTAGGCTATTTTATTTTTTGAAATATATTTGTGTACCCCCAATTTCCCATTGCTTCTTCTCAACAATTTTTGTTAAAGATTATTGAGTATGTGAATAGGAACCTGGATGCTTCTATCAGATGAATATATAGTAAATGTTTAGCTGTCTCACTAACATTCCAACTCACCTGTGCCAATTCATACTGTGTATAGATTTATTTATTCCTGTGTATGTATTATAACTTTACTTTGTTTAGCATTTGTGATTTAAATTGTTCAAATATGTTTTTCCTACTTGTTGAGTGTCTTCTCGTCCCAATAGCATGAGGTTTTATTAGATCATTTTAAATATGGCAGCCAAAACACAAGATAAATAGACATAACCTTCTGTATGTTAGTTTCAGTAAATGTTTGTTTTTTAAAAATAAGAGATTAAAGATACTGTGAACTTTTTTTGTGTGTGTTGAAAACGTTCAGCCTTTCTTTTCTTTAAATGCTTCTCTAAACTCCAGTTCTTTGTAGGTTTCAAGTTCATACAGAGTAAGAACTCAGTGGGGGCAGGGTCATATAAAATCTAACAATAGGGAAAAAATGCTGAGCAGCTCATGCTCCATGTGGCAAATTAGGTTGGAGAGTGGGGGACTGCCTGTGACACAACACTGGTGCCCAGGATTTGAGCACTGGCCTGGGGCGAGAGGCCCTGGGGAAACACAGAGGAAGGGCATAGGGGTACAGACTATCCAGATGAGACCTGATAGGCTGTGGTCAGATGGTGGATAAAAAGGAACCTACCTGTCAGAAGTCTAGGGAAGAGAGGAACAGGGTGGAAGAGGGAGGGAGGATGGCATAAGGAAGATAAAAGCGAGGTGATTACAATCAGGATGTAATGTGAATAAATTATAATAAAAATTAAAAATAAATAACCCGATTAAAATGGAGTATGGAAATAAGAAGAAAGTTCTCAAAAGGTGAAACTCAAATGACTGAGAAATACATAATGAAGTGTGCAGTATCCCTAGCTATCAGGGAAATGAAACCTGAAAGTAAATTGGGTTTTCATCTTATTCCAAGGTCAGTAAACCAGATGACAGTTTATGTTGGCAAGCATGTAGAGAGAAGGGAGAACATACGCACTGTTGGTAAAAGAGCAAATTTGTGCAGCTCTTGTGGAGATCAATGTGGATATCTGTTGGAGTCATCATTTTGTGCGCTGTGTGCAGGTTGTCTTTGTGTTATTCAGCTGATGATTTTTGTCTTGGTAGAGAGTTGAGTACAGGATGGACTTTGGATTGTTACTTTTACGAAGTATCACCTGCCTTGGTATTTTGTAAACACTTTTCTCCATCACATTTTTATTGGTTTAATAAAAAGCTGAACAGCAAATATGCAGGCAGAAGAGGACAAGCCTGACTTCTCGGCAGAGGTAGGAATTCTGAAAAGGATCAGGTGGAGATTCAGCAGCCAGACATGTAGGAAGTCAGGCATACTGGGGCTGAGAATAGAGAGTGGGCTACATGGAAAACATGGACTATTATAGACAGGGTTAATAAAGTTGTATGATCTAGTTGGAAAATAGCCAAAGCCAAGGCCTGAGCTATAGTTTCTATGTCATAAATAGTCTCTGTGTCATTACTGGGAGCTGGTGGGTTGTAACAGTCCAGTGGTAGATGTTCTACAAAAAGCTGAAAATAGACTTACCACAAGATCCAGATATATTACTTTTTGGCTTATACTCAAAGGCCTCTCTAGTCTACTACAAAAAAAAAAAAAAAAAAAAAAAAAAAAAAAAAAACCCTTGCTATCCGTGTCCATTGCTGCTCTATTCATAACAGACAGAAATGCGAGATGAGAGAGTGAATCAACTGATGCATAGACAATGAATATGTGGTACATTTAAGGAATGGAATATATTTTCAGATGTTAAGAAAAATCAAATATTCAAAAATGAAATTCTGAATTTTCAAGGTAAATTGATGACCTACCAACAATTATCTTGAATAATCCCTAGAAAAAAAAACCAGTTATTGTCTTTTTCTTTTATATGTGGACAATAGTTTTTAAGCTTTAGATTTGAATGTTTTAATTCAAATAACAATAAAGAGTAGGTATTTACTTAGAATCAAGAGCCTCAGGAGAATTTTTTAAAAGAACGGGACATAGGGTATAAGGCTATAAAAAGATAAAGAAGATATGAGATGGCAAGGTAAAGGAGAGAAAATGGCAATGAATAACAAGAAAAGTTTTTGAAAAACCATATGGAAACTCATCACTGTGGAAGATGCACACACACATATGTATATATTCACACACACACATATATGTATATTTTTGGGAAAAGAATTAAGTATATTTACCATATAACAAGAGAGACAATGGCCCAAATAGACATCTTTATGCCACTATGTAAAATTCCCAGCACCAAGAATAGTTTATGTTTTGTTGAGAAATTGCTTAAAGAAATCATAGACAATCCCAATAATAGCTTATTGTCAAACTGTTGATTACTCTCTTTATAGTCTCATGGTAAAGTCTTTTCATTAAAGACTAATTAAATATGTCATCAAACGTGGAGAAGTGTAGCCTGAGCCTAGCCATAATCTTCACCCCTACTGATTAGGATTCATGATGTTAGAAAATTCTTTGCATGTTCTCTGAGGAGAATAAGTAATCATTAATTTCATGTAGATACAAACCCTGGGAAATAAAACAGTCAACTACCTGCATAGTACAATGGTACAATAGTGGCACAAATGCTATGATAATTACATTTTTAAATGGAGTTTAAAGCCCATTCTATGAGATGTAATCCATATATGACACAACAAAAGTAGCAAAGAACCTGAAACTCCATAGCCCATGAGAAATTTTACTACAATAATCTAAAAGGTAAATAGCAATAAAATGACTTGGGGAGGGAAGGGAAGGAAGAAATGGTGTAATTATATTATATCTCAAACAAAAACAGGAAAAAAGACTTTCATGACACATTACTATTCCTATAGAACAGAGCATAGCTCAAAACTCATCAGAGAAGCTTCTTTTTGTTGAAAATGGTGATTACTAAGGAGACCTACAACAGGACAAAGTACAGAAAGAGACTTTGGGACACTCAATCCTAAATAGGATATTTTCATCAAACTCTTGCTTTGAGGCTCTGGAGCTATCTAGAAAAGGCAGAATGATTTTAAGAACCAGAGGTGGTGGATGACTCCAAAGCAGCAGTATCTTTTTCTACTCAACAGGATTGATACACTTATGATTTCAGAATTGTGACAGAATGACCCAGATCTGCAGTTTCTAATAGGATATACTCTTTGTACTGAGAAAGTATAGTGAAGACAAAATATCATTCTTATCCAAAATGATATTTGTGATTAATCTCTGCTCATACCATTGGGTTATCAGCAACATTTCACGTTACATTCCAGCTCAGGAGTAATTGGCAAAGATGAAACAGGCTCTATGGCTTTCTATATGTGTGTTTTGCTTTGTTTTGTTTTATCTTATTGAGTTTTGTGTTATGTTTGTGTACCTGTTCTGATTTATTTTTTATTAATTAATTAGTTAATTAATCAATATAATTTACAAGGGAGCCCAGTTATGGGGAAACGATCGAGAGGCAGGCAACATTATCAGTTACTGGGCTCCCTTATGTAGCCTCAATAGAAAAAGATGTATCTAGTCCTACTGCAGCTTGATATACAAATGTGGATTGATACTGATGTAAGATCTTTTCTCTAAGTAGAAAGGAAGAGGGATTGTGGGAGTGGCTGGGAGGAGAGGAGGAAGGGGAAACACTAATCAGGATTTAATGTACAAAAGTTAATTAGTTAATGGAAAAACAAAATGATAATATGCAAAGACATGTAGGTACACACACACACACACACACACACACACACACACACACACACACAAACTTGTACTACTCCTTTGGAAATCAAGTTGGTGGTTTCTCAGAAAACTGGAAAAGGTTCTACTTCAAGACACAGCTATGGCACTCTTGGGCATATATCTAAAAGATGCTCTACCAGAGCACAGGGACACTTGCTCAAGTATTTTCATAGAAGCTTTATTCATAATAGGCAGAATCTGGAAACAACCTAGATGTCCCTCAAGCAAACAATGGATACCTACAGACCCAAAGAAGCCAAGCAACAAGGATGCCTCAAGTGAGGATGCTTGAATCTCACAGAGAAGTGGAAATAAAATAAACATCAAGGATAGGGGGTGGATGGATAGAAAGAGCTGTGGAGGGAGCTGGGGGGCAGGGGGGAACAGGAACCATCAAGTATAGGGAGGATGGTAGGAGAGAAAATTGGGAAAGAGAACTAGAATCAGTGTGGGGCATCTCTGGAATGAACTAGAAACCTAAGACAATAGAAAGTCTCAGGAATTTATGAGGGTGACCCTAGCTGATGATATTTTTTGTTTGTATTTTATATTTTCTTTTCTTGAGAGAGAAATTGGATGGGTAGGGACATGATGAGGAAAGTTCTGGAAAATAAAGGTTAGGAAAGTAGAAGGTAGTGGATCAAAATATAGCATATGAAACAGTAACTAATAATAATTTTTAATTCATCAAAATGAATCTACAGTGGTTCTGGTAGTAGGGTGACTTCACTGTACCCTTGAGTCTAACACACAGTGCATATTTCATTGTGCATGCTATCACCCTCTGCTACACAAGATTAGCAGATTCTCCCTAGATGCCACAATTTAAATTAAAGATCATTATGTGCTCTGAATTGCATTGTTTCACTGTGCATACAAATCTTCTGCTCTTGTAGACATATGATGAGTTAATTGTAAAACAAGGAGGCATTTCATATTTTCTTACCATTCTGATATAATATTTGACTTTAAAATGTTGTTTGAATTTCTGATGTGTCCTTCACTTTTAATAAATCATTTAAATAAAAAATGAAATTTTAAATAGATTATTTTAAATAAGCCCCTAAACAAATTTTGATTTGTAATTAGGACAAATTTTCTAACAATATTCAAAAATGGCCCTAAGCATACTTCTATCATTTTGTATATAACATGTTTCTGTGAAGCAATGTTCTCAAAACTGAGGATTGATTAAAAAAATCAAAATATTGACAATTCAGAAAAGTATTGAAAATACTCTGCATTCTGCAATACTCACATAGAATTGAACTCATAATGTAAGAATAAACATTTCTATCTTTTTACTATATTTGTTTTTATTAAATGATTAAAATATACATATGTCAAATAATTTATTAAATTTTATTTTATGATTTATTATCAGAAAATAATAAACCAATTTTATTTGCATACCCATTTTATATCTTCATATAAATGGAGTCACGTTAAAAACTTCTGGGATACAGAAGATGCTCCAGCATACAACAGGAACCTATACTCAACCATATTCATATCAGTCTTATTCATAATAGCCAGAACATGAAAACAGCTTAAGTATTCCTCAGTAGAAGAATGGATAAAGAAACTGTGGTACATTTACACTATGGAATACATTCCAGCTATTAAAAACAAGGAATTTCCAAAATTTGTGGACAAATGGATTGAACTAGAAATGATCATAATGAGTGAGCTAACTCAGAAGCAGAGAGACTCAAATGGTATATACTCACTTATAACTGGACACTAGCCCAAGGGGCAGGTCCCATGAAAGTCTTCACTTACCAGAAAAGTGGGACAGAGGGGAGGACATCCTATTGAGACTCTAGGTGAGAAATATACAGGGGATAGGGAAATAGATGGATCCGAAGAGTCCTAGAAACCTACAAGAGGAACACTATGATGGGTGGATCTGAGCCCAGGGGTTCTGCTTGATCTAAGGCACCAACCAAGGACAATACATGCAGTCATCATCAAATCCCTACTCAGATCTAGCCAAGGGACAGAACATTCTCCACAGTTAAGTGGAGACTGGGGACTGACTTTCACAGGATCTCTGGTGCCCCATATTTGGCCATGTCCCTTTGTTGGGGAGGCCCAATGGCACTCGGAGGAAGGATAGCAGACTACCAAGAAGAGACTTGATACCCTAGCACCATATTCATGGGTAGGAGGTCCCCCTCAGTCACAGTCATAGAGAAGGGAGATTGGGGTGAAAGCAGGAGGGAGGGAGGAATGGGAGGATGCATGAGATGGGAAAGAAAATGAGATGTAATTGAATTATTTTATTTTTCAATAAAAATGTTTTTTTTGAAAGATATTTTTATTTTTTATTTTTTTTAAATTTTTTTTATTAATTTATTCTTGTTACATCTCAATGTTTATCCCATCCCTTGTATCCTCCCATCCCCCCCCCCATTTTCCCATTATTCCCCTCCCCTATGACGGCTCCTGAGGGGGATTACGTCCCCCTATATATTCTCATAGGGTATCAAGTCTCTTCTTGGCTACTTGCTGTCCTTCTTCTGAGTGCCACCAGGTCTCCCCCTCCAAAATGTTTTTTAAAAAACTTCTGGGATAAAAAAGTCATGAGCAGACGATATTTAAGATTTATCTAAGTAATGCAGCAGAAAAATACTTTTGTAAAGTTTGCATTTTACTATAGTAAAGGAGTGATATAAAGTATAGGAAGAATTACTAATTTTGTTATATGGAAATATTATGTCATGTTAAGAAGGGCAGTGGACATCTGTGGATGTGAAGCTCAGTTGGGGATTGCAATCATTCCTACAGTTATTTTAAAGGGTGAGTCAAATTCTCCAAGTATCATGTAGTCAACAAACATGAAAAACCCTTATCTTCATACAGAATGCAAACTTCCTTGGAAGATAGCACTCATTTTAATTACTTTATTTATTAATGGATAGTCCAATTGGTCTCCAACTTTCTATGTAGCCAGATATGGTCTTGAATGCCTGAGTGCTAGGTTTACAGACATAGATCACCATGCATGGTTCTCTATGATGCTTTGGATTGAATGGATTGCATAGCCCCATATGACAGACAAGTGCTCTATCACTTGAGTTATATTTCCTAAACACTGATAGATCTGCTTAATACACAACTTTCAAAATAGTGACCTATGTACTGGGATTTTATTTATTCAAGTGTCATGGATCTTGGTGCTGCTGCAAAGCCAGAAATAAAATAGAAGAGGCTGGAAATTATTTGCTTTTTCTAAACATTCTCTTATCTGAAAGAAGGTGTAATTATCCTGGATCAGACACTGCCTGTATACAGTAAGTCATTGTGTCATTCACCAAGCTTATTTGTCTTCTACACATGTGTGACAGTTGCCAAGAGACATCCTGTTAAGGGAGCTCACCAGGCATGTGGGCTGTCTAGGAGGTGATCTGGTATTTGCAGGTCTTCTACCATGATGCACCCCCAAACTGCTTCCAGCCTCTGACATGCTGTCAGGCGCCATTGATTTGGGGAAGTACTGTAGGCATGAGATCTCTGGAGGTGATAGGTATTTGCAAGGTCTGTATCATGATGTACACCAGAATTGCTTCCAACCTCTGACTACCCTGTCAATTGTGCTCTGCTGCATCTTTCTAAAATATAGCATTAGAGCCAGGCATGGTGGCACATAGGGAGGCAGAGTCAGGTGGATTGCTGTGAGTTTAAGGCCAGCTTGGTCTACAAAGCAAGTCTAGGACAGCCAGGACTATATTCATGGCCAGCCCAGTCTACAAAGCAAGTCCAGGAGAGCCAAGATTACACAAAGAAACCCTGTCTCAAACAACCAAAAAGAAAAACCATCTGGCATTGGTGTGAACTGTTACCTTCTGGGTATTGTGCAGCTCTGATTGAGCAAACTTCCTATAGGCATCTGCATCCAGCCCCAGAGACCCTGCCACACACTTCTTCAGAGCAGCAGATGGCCATTGACAAGACAGTCACTTCCCTTTTATTTCAGTTAATCATGACCAAGTACAGTATGAAAATTTTAATGGAAAAGTCTAGAAATAAACATTCATTCTTCATCTATGTCATGTGATGAAATTATACATGTTCCTACTGTGTTATGTTCAGAAGATTAATAATGATGCTCTCCAGCTTATATATGCTATACTAGCTTGACACTATCCAAATTGAAAGAGAATAGCCATGTAACTTTTACAATATAATAACTGAGCTATATATTGTTAGTTATTGTTGATAATCTCTTTCTGTACCAAAATTACAAGTGAAGCTTTGTTTTAAATGTATCCAAGGAGGTAAATAGTGTATGCAGGAATTGTCACTGTCCCAGCTTCTGAGATGCACTTCTAATATGCACTGTATGCCTTGGAATAGATCCATCTCTGTTGACCAACAGAAACTATTGTAATAATCTTTATAATAGTCTAATAGTGTATAGAGTATATAGTTTTATCAGTTCTGTAAATTCTTAGGGTTTTCCTGGGGCCATTACAGTCATCATTTTTCCATCCTGACACTTAGCATAAATCTTCATGGACATTACGTGATGTTTGCTTAAACAATGAATGAAGAGTAAGAAGGATTTTAAGAAACATGCTGTCTGCTTTCTCTACAGCACCTTGTATCATTCACTATTGAGTGAAGTGGTCTAACAATCAGAGAAAATTGTTTTCATTTTCACCCATAGGTTTAAGCATGTAAGTGAATAGCAAAAGACCAATATGATAGGAGACTACTTCATTGTTATTAAGATGCACTCATACATTGTAGAACTTGATTCAGGGTTGCTTGGCTTGAGAAGGCTATGGAAATCTCTAAACCTGAGAACTGCTAACCTGTGAAAGGGACACAAAAGATAAAGGTTTGCATTGTCTTTGATCTACTTTGGGTGTCTAATTCTGTTTTCCCTCCCAACATTGTATCATATTGAGCAATAATGTAGTAAAGATCAGTGGCTGGGAGACTATTATTACAGAGTTTCATGTTATTTTATAATAATAATCACAGAAACATATATGTGAAGATTATCTTAGAATTTAAATTACTTAATGTTAAAAAATTTCTCTTTATTGCACCATCTCTCTTTCTCCCCCTTCTCTCTTTTACACACACACACACACACACACACACACACACACACACACACAGTGTATGTAATTTTCTTCCTTTATTACTATTTGTGTCTTTTGTAACCTATTGTATTTACATTTTTATCAACATCATTTTGCTTTAACCCAAAAGAGTATCATGATGGAGAAGCAGTTCCATAGGAAAGAAATATTTTGTGTATGTGTCTATCACAACCACTGTAGCTATTTTAGCTTATTTTGTTTGCCTGACATAATGTTTCTTGCAGCTAAAATATAACCAAAGCTTACACAAATTAACTCTGTTGTTTCAAAATTGCAGAGATGGTAAGTTTCTAAGTATCACATAGTCATCTGAAGGATAATTTCTTCTCTAGACAGAAAAGTGTTGACATTGAACCCAGTATTAAGCATGGAATCAGGCGCTGAACGGTAAAATTCTTCCTATTTTCATTGAGTGTGTGTCAATTGAATAAATGAATGCTAAATAATTTCTTCATTTGTGAAAAATAGATGACTCACATGTTATATTTCATGGTGGAATACTTTTATTTACGTTTCCTATATAGATCATCAATAGTTATAATATAAATGTCATTAAATTAACTTTAGATATACCTTCTAACTTAAAAACTACTGTCCAATATTTGTTTGTGCATCCTCATACTTAACTATTACCTTGTAATCCCTTAGGTATGCAGTCATTTTGATAATGATAATCAGATTTTAAGTAGTTAATTTGTACTTCCCTACACTTTACTGTTTTTAAAACCTTGTTTTAAATAAGCTATGTATAGAATTTTAAAAATACCCAAATGTTTATGTCACTGACAGACTAAGGAATAAAGTGTCTAAATTTAGTAGATACAATAAAACAAGTAATTAAAAAAACATTAAGTAGAAAATGCTATTAATTTATCTCCAAAGGCAATCTACTTGCACTCAACTTCATTAATGTGTCCAGTAAATCCCAGAGATGGTGGAGACAGAGTCCAGATTGTCCTAGAAAACAAATTTAGATGTAATTTTAGCCAAAGTCATTGGGAAATAGAATGAGACAGACACATTTCATTTTATCTCTAAAATATTTCCTTTTAGGAAACATAATTTACTTCAACAGCAGATCAATAAGTATTTTTGAGGAATGAAATTCTTTCCTATGTCTTAACTCTTATAGTCTAAGTATATTTTCTTATGTTAGTATGTTAGAATAAAATGTTGACATATTCTTCAAATTAATCTCACTGAATAGGTAAATTGAGTATATTCTTTCTAATTTAATCAATAAACCAAGATATGTAGAATGCTTTCTAAGTTAGTCATGAGATACTATTTTTGACCATAAGTCAATACAATGTTGCTTTACACTATCAATTATAATATATTATTACAGAATATGATGTATATTAATGTTCAAATTTTGAATTGCCTTGGTTCTCTGATATAAACACCTAAGAACTTTTATTTATCAATATAGCAAAATAAAAGGATACAGAGGGTCCTAGAAATCTACAAGTAGAACAAAAATATATTTTTAATTGTGTTTAAAGAAAACTGTGAACTAGGTTACATATTATTAAAGCACTTAAGTTTCATCATAATTTTTTTTACTCCGAGTAATGTGTTTTGTGGCTGGTTCTATACATCAATTGCTAGAAGACTTGCTCAGCATGCAATCATTGACATTTTTAAATTTTAAAGTCAATTTCAGGAATAGGATTCAGTGAAGGATAAATGACAGTCCTAGCACTCAGGATGTTGAGGTATGTTTCTGATTAATCTGTCTCAAAAGAAAAAATATAAGGGATATATATAATTCAACATGTCACATATATGCAATATACATGTGTATGGGAGATATTGAAACTGTATAAACTAATTTACACAATGCATGTGGACTTCTCTGCATACCCAGTATCATACACTACTATGAAGCAGTATAATTGGACCTTTGTCACTTATCCATAGAATCCTTTGGAAAACTATGGATGACACTGCATGTCTCTAGACAGTATTATGCAGATGATATAAAGCAAAATGCAAAAAAACCCACATTAGAGTCATATATTTAGGTCCTATTGCTATGGTTGTTGCTTTGGTTGGTTGTTTCTGTTTTGCTACTTGAGTGACAGTTCTATTATGTGTATTTTCACACCTGAAATCCTCTTGTCTGTCCATTTCTAGTGCTCAGGATTCCGGTGTGCAGGTCTATGTGGAGCAGAAGTTTAGGAATAGTTGCTGTAAGACTCTGTTCCTCCATCTATGACATGGCATACTTAACACAAGCCTTAAGTAGTAATTTGAAGGAAAATGGCCAGCATAGACCCATGACACTATTAGGGAGGGTAGCTTTTTTGGAGAAAGTGTGTCACTGGAGGGGTGGGCTTTGAGTTTTCAGAGGCTCAAACCTGGTCCAAGTTCTCTCTCTCTCTCTCTCTCTCTCTCTCTCTCTCTCTCTCTCTCCATCCCTATAGCCTGCCAATTATAGAACCCCAAGCTACCTCTCCAGCACCATGCCTGCCTGTTGATCCAGATGTAGAACTACCTCTCCAGTATTACGGCTTTTGCTTGCTACCATGCTCCCCGTTACAATGATAGCAGACTAGACCTCTGAACTTTAAGCCAGATCAAATTAACTTTAAAAAAAAACAAAACAGTTGTCATGGTTATGGTTTGTATTCAGAGCAACAGACTCCACAACTAAGAACTAAGACAGCTTGCTTACTTAAAATTAAAATGTTTCATAAAATTCAGTGCAAAGTTTCAGAACTTAAATATAAAGCCATGCACTATGCTTTACAGCTATAATCTTGTTTCAAGAAATACACATAACATAGTTTAGAGTCAAACAACCAATCTTTATAGATAGTACTATCTCAGAAAATACACACTATTTCCCCCAAAGTATTGAAATTTTTGTGTGCATATTTCACATACTTCAAGTAGAAATTTTAAACCGAATGATTTAATTCTAAATGTGTTTCTACTGTAAAGACATTTATTGATGATATTCTTAGATGATGGCATCTAGTGTGTACCATGTCAAGAGAGTAGAGGATTGGGGGCTGTGAAATGACTGAAGAGAAGGAGTTGAGGAAGATCAAAACCATCTTCCCTACCCCATCATGACTGGACATTCCCCAGGGTTTGGGAGTCACAAGTTTGAACACTCGAATACTCGAGTGGACAGCAGGGCCCCTGGGGATCAGAAGATTGGTGCAGCTACACTGAGTCTGGAGAGCTGATTTGGGCACTGGCAACAACGCACATTAGATGCTATCTTGTAGAGAACTGTAGGACACCAGAGCAGCTTTGGACTTGGGTCTCCCTCCACCCACTCGAGTTTTGAAAAAGAAACCAAAACCATACAATAAAAAAAAGATAGTCTCTTCACCAAATGGTGTTGGTCTAACTGGATGGCTACTTATAGAAAAATGAAAATAGACCCTTATTTATCACTTTGCACAAAACTAAAGTCCAAGAGTAGTAATGATCTCAACATAAAACCAGAAACACTAAATCCGTTAGAAGAAAAAGTGGGGATGAGCCTTGAGCTCATTGCCGCAGGAGAATTTCCTAAACAGATTGCCAATTGCTCAGGGTCTAAGATGAACAATTAATAAATGATACTTCATGACACTGAAAAACTTCTATAAGGCAAAGAACACTGTCATCAGAACAAAACAACAGCCTACAGAGTGGGAAAAGATCCTCACCAACCCTACATCTGACAGAGGGCTAATATCCAAATTATATAAAGACTCAAGAAATTAAACCACCAAACTAAATAATCTAATTAAGAAATGGAGTATAGAACTATACAGAGAATTCTCAACAGAGCAATATTGAATGGCCGAGAAACACCTAAAGAAATGCTCAGCATCCATAGTCATCAGGGAAGTGCAAATCAAAATGATGCTGAGATTTCATCTTTCACCTATCAGAATGGCTAAGAAAAAAACTCAAATGACAGCACATGCTATCTAGGATGTAAGGTAAGTGGAACACTCCTCCATTGCTGATGGGAATACACACTTGTACAACCACTTTGGAAATCAACCTGGTTCTTTCTCAGAAAATTGGGAATAGTTCTATCTCAAGACCCAGCCATACCACTCCTGGGCATATACCCTAAAGATGCTCCAGCATATAACAAGGACATTTGCTCAACTATGTTCATAGCAGCTTTATTTGTAATAGCCAGAATCTGAAGACAAAGTAGATGTCCTTCAACCAAAGACTAGATAAAGAGACTTACACAATGGAATACTATTCACCTATTAAAAACAAGGAAATCTTGAAATTTGCAGTCAAATGGATGGAATTAGAAAAGATCATCCTGAGTGCGGTTACCCAGATGCAGAAAAGCACACATGATATATACACACTTATATGTGGATATTAGCCAAATAATGCAGGATACCCACACTACAATACACAGAGCTAAAGAAACTAAATAACAGAAGGACCCTAGGGAGAATTCTTAATTTTCAGTCAGGAGGGCTAATAGAATGGACCTTGGAAGCATTTGAAGAGAAGTAACAGGAAGGGAGTCTACCATAGGTGTCCTCAGAAAGTATCCACTGAGCAGGAGATCCAAGTAGATGCTGAGACATCAAGCCAAACTCTGGAGTGTAGCACAGGGGGTCTTATGGAAGAGTTGGGGGAATAAAAGAACATAGAGCAGGTCAGGAGCCCCACAAGAAGACCAATGCAGCCACAAAATCCAGTCAGGGAAGAGGTGGTAGGAGTGCTGCAGAGGCTGATATACCTACCAAGGACCATGCGTGGTTAGACCTAGAGCCTCTGCTTAGATATAGTAGATAGGCGGCACAGTCTTCTTGTGGGTCCCATAACATGAGGAGTAGGGACTGCTTCTGACATGGACTCTAAGCCTCACATATTGACATATTGATCACTCTTCCATGATGGGGCGGCCTTGCCAGGCCATGAAGGAGCAGGATACAGGCAGTCCAGATGAGACCTGATAGGCTGAGGTCAGAAGTTAGGGGAGGAGGGCTCTCTTTTATGAGGACGAGGGAATGGCGAGTGAGTGGGTTTGGCTGGGGGCTACAATCAGGATGTAAAGTGAACAAATTAAAAATAAATAATAAAGGAAGTTATTGAAAAAAAAAACCCAAATCTGTACCTTAGTAAATATAATAAGGAGATAGATGGAAGAGGTATATTCAAGTCACTTGGGCCATTTGAAAGATTTTCCTTATGAGAGGATATGACAATAAAATGATCACGTTCATATCTTAAACAAAAGCAATACAAATATAAGTATATGAATGTGTAAAACAATATTAAATATAAGAAGATGACTAGAAACTCTAAGCCATATTTAAAACTGCTTCTTTAGTTAGGGATATTGCTGGGTGGTAGGTAGAGTTCTTGTCCTGCATGCCTGTGGAAACATCGTAGCTACATTCATGAAAATTTTTTGTTCTACAGTTTACCCAAGAAATACAACTATTTTGAAGACCAATTACATTTGATTTATTTTATTTAAATTTATGTTTTCTGTGTCCTCAAAATGCTCCCAAAAATGTGTGATGAAAAAGACTCACTTGAAATTTTAATGATTGGTAAATATAATCACTTTAAAGGGAAAAGTTTTAATGAATAGCAAGAGAGTATAAAAGGAACATCACTAACAAAAGTAAAACAAAATTGTTTTAGAATTTAATTTTGATAAATTCAGAGTAGAATATACATTGCATAGAGGCAAGTCCTTTTTATATGTTTTGCCTTTACAACTATATTACTTCTGAGAGTCCCCATGAACACTTGGCATATACTGCTTGTTTTTCAGAAAATGTATATTGTGCCAGCTTGTAGAATCAGTATAGCTTTGAAAAGCAACTTGATTAATATGAGAAAATGAGTAAAATTCTCATCTCTGTAAGTAGCATCTGAGGGTATCAAACAAGTCTAATTATTGTTAAGGAGGGGAGCCATTCATAGCACTCTCATGAGCTCATTGGTTTCTCCATAGTTCCAAATGTTGTGAAAAATAAACACAAGAGCTACAACTGAATGGTAGAGCCCCACACATTCTAAATGACTGGCCACATGTACTCTATGCATGGAAACGCTGCCAACCTTGGCTAATTACACTGGTTTTAAACCAAGTTTAATGTTCCAAATAACAAGTGCTCCAGCATTATGAAAGCCAAAACATTTGAGTAAAAAATGTTTTTAAAATGTTTAGCTAATACTGTCATAAAATTATTTTTCTTACTAGGATAGTTATATTGTATCTTTGATAATACACTATTCATGCAATATAACACTTGTATGCTCTTTCAGTCTGTTTTATGTATTTGAGTATTTGTTATCTTCAAAGAGTTATAATTAAATGTAGCTAATCATGAGCATGATGAGTTTGTGACACCTGCAGATTTCCCCACAAATCTGAGTAAAATCATTGCTGATGAGTTCGTTATTGGGTACTTTTTCTTGCTTGTTTTATGTCAGTAATTTTAATATCAACATATGTGAATTTCAATCATTCCCAGAGTCTTATGTGTCATTCAGTGTAGTTTTTAGCCCTTGTGTAGAATCCCTTAGTGAAATCGCCTGGCTGTATAAGCACACAATAAACACGAGCAGAAGCAAAATTAAGGATATTATTTTTACCAGAACCTCAATTGTATGGTTTATTACTATTTACATTTCTGACCAAAAAAAAAAAAAAAAAAAAAAAGCCTTTCAATTCATTTACATTTCTATCCTGTTTAACGTGTTGGCAACGACATGAGCTGCTGGAGGGGAAGATGATTTGAAATGCTAATGTGGGACAGAGAGATAGAGCAGTCCAAGAGACTTTGGAGTGAGTAAGGCTTTCAAATCTGGGCTGGTGAAGGGAGATGAAAAATAAAAAGGCCTGTCTCTGGCTTTGTTACCAAAGGAGGAGAGCAGCGTCCCACTGATGTTCTCAGTAACAGTACGGGTTTGTGGTAAAGGTCCACCGAAGGTGAGAGGCTTTCCCAGGGTCACTCATGTGCCTGAGGGAGGACCTCGCAGTTAGTCTCCCAGATGTGTATTCCAGATGTATCCCAGCTTTTTTTTCCCCCTTGAGACCCACTTCTATTATATGTTCTGTGTTTAGAATTATAAATAAGCATTTTAAAAAACCATACTTAGCTTTTCCTATATGAGGATGAAATTACTGAGGAGTCATAATAGTCTTGCTGGAAATGAAGAGTTCCTACTGTTAGTGCAATGTAAGAATATGTGCTTAGCAACAACAAAGGAAGGACTGCCATCTGGTATTGAATGAGAAAACCCAAAAATCTTCTTGGATGAAACTAATAGCACTTAACTCCCACTCTCATGTCTCTGGATTGGGCTTCCAGTACGGTTGATCATAATCAGATGAGCACGATTTTTTTTTCTGAGTACTTTTAAGTGTCTATGCTATTCTGGAAGGTGAGCTGGGGGGTAGGTGTCTGGGCATGGACCTCATACCTCATGTATACTTATCTGGTGCTTGGCTGGCAGGCAATTGCCAGCGGTGTAGACAAGGCATGTGTTTTTCATTAACCATCAATATAGCCTGAGCTTAGTTTTATAATCCTAGACAATCAGGAAATTGAGCTGTAAAATGCCAGATCTGGGCATTTCCACCTTCATAGCTACTGCAATTTAGTTCACAAAGCAGTTTATGCAGCCAAACTAGATTCATACCATTACCATGATGACAAGAGGCAGCAAGCCACATTTTATAGAATATTCAAAAGATTTGTTTATAGAATGTTTTGTAGTCATTAGAAAAGCAAACTCTTCAAAGCAGTTGTAGAGGAGCTGAGCCCAAGAGGTAACTGGCTGTGGAGACATATATAGCAAACAAACAAACAAACACGTTTTGGACTGTAGATGAATAAAGATCAGTGTTAGAAATACTGTAAATTACTTTCACAGTAAAAATATGTTATTTTATTTATATGAAGCATTAATGTTTAAAATTAAATATGTAAAAATAAGTTAATCAATGATCAACTATAAATAAGTTTAGCATCGATTTGCATTCAATTAATGATGTTTTAAAAAGATTTTGATAGGGGTGAGCCCAGATTAAACCAAAAAATTAAGACAGCCACAATTTTGAATGGGTCAAGTGTATGTCAGCATGCAAGAGTTTATTATAGTCAGTACAAAGTAATTGTTGATTGTTGATATAACTATGGTTTATCTTTTAAACAATTTTTATAAAAACAATAAACATAACAATTTTTATAAAAACAAATATGCCAAAAATTTAAAAACAATACAAAGACTTATTGCATCAGTACAAAATTGAAAACAATATCGTGAATTTTTACTTAGAAATATTCAATAACTTTGAAACTCAAAGGTCATTTTCCTGGTTTCAGTATGTAGAAAAGATTATCTCGTTTATTTTTCTTATTTGGGATAGAGTATTCTTGTCTTTAACCGTCCTATATTTAGCATCGACATTTCTTAGGTAAGGTACAGCAAAGAGACCAGCCAGCCACTTGAAAAATCACAGTTAAAAAAGAGGAGTTTGATAGCCTTCCACCCATTAAACTCATACTGTCTTCACACATGAGTGTCTCTCTGCTTTGGGGTGAATCTTAACTTCTGGTTATGTTAGCCTGGGAGGAGTTAGTTGGCTTTTCACTCAATTCCTATGATAATGAGCGTTAAGCTTCCACAGTGTTAAAGCTAGATACAACAAATAGAAACATTAAGAACCACCACGTGATGAGCAACTAACATGGTGTATGTTAGCTGAGGAGTGGGTAATGAAACACTGGGACCTTTAAATCCATGCCCTACAAGGATGATAATAGACATGTCTAAGTGGAGCCAGGAAAGCCCACAAAGCCTCAACTTCACACAAAGAACTGCAGGAAACTGAGAAGTGCTGAGTGAAAGGGATAGTCCTTTCTAGGGAATATCATAACAACTTGTTATACACTAACAAATGGCCAGCACCAAAGCCATAAATACAAGTAACATTATACAGGCTGAGCAGGTAATGTTTATGAATACATTTATATTTATGTATATACATGTACACATATGCATGCAACAATTAATGGAAAAGGTTATGGATTTGGAAATAAGCAATGAGGGATTTAGAGGGGGTAAGGGAAGGACAGAAAGGGAAAGAAGAAATAATGTAATTATATTATAATCTCAAAAAGTAATCCTTGCCCTGCACCTTCTACTTAGTGACTCATTGTTCAAGCCTTCCATTTTCTGAGGCTCAGTGTCTTCACATGTGATAGTACCGCCCAACTTAATCCCGAGATATTGCATTTAAAAATGTGTTAATATCCCTTGCACAACCCTTCCATGAGGCAAGTGCTTCTGCTCCTATTTTAGCCACATAACGAATCAATTACACTGATCATTTATGAGAACCTCAAGTTCTCTAAATGACTAGAAATTAGTAAAAGTAAAACTTTGAACTAATGAATGAATCAAGGTGGCAAACTTGAGTTTTGTCAAGAGCCTGTCCATCAATACTCTATTAGGCACTTGCCGTATAAGCTTAGGGTCAACACCAACTTGTGTTGAATGTGAATTATTTAGTCATTGAAAAGGGAAGCATAGTCATAGGGGAGGGGAATAAGGGGAAAATGGGAGGGAGGGAAGAATGGGAGGATACAAGGGATGGGATAACCATTGAGATGTAACAAGAATAAATTTATAAAATAAAAAAAAGTAAAAAAATAAGAGAACTATAAAAAAAAGAAAAGAAAAGGGAAGCATACAAAATCCTCTTTAAAATGTTTCACTAATTACCTAATATATTAATCCTTATAACTCAATTATTGTTAATAAACTGTCTGACCTACCATGACCAATTTCAATTAGACATTTTTGCTTCTGGTCTATTAAGAGCCTACAGCTTCTACTTTATCCTTATCACTTAATACTCCCCTCATATAATTGCTCAACCTCTCTTTATATTTAAACTCTCTTAAGAGCTTTTGGTTGTTTTATTTTATTTTTAATCATGTGTAATACACAGTCCTTTTTCTCTTTGTGTGGGGATGCAATCTTCCATCCGGGTGCCCAGTGACTCACTGAAACTCAAGAGTGTGAGATGCCCTGAAGCTGAAGAATCAGACAGTTGTGAGGTTCCTAATTTGGATGAGGAAAGACAATCCCAGGTCCTCTACAAGAGCTGACACTCACTCCTCACCCATGAGACAAATTTGTAGACTATTACAGATGTCATTTTGGAGTTTTACACCTCAATGTGTCATTTGAACAGTGTCACCATTTATATTTATTTGAGGATAAATTAGAAAGATGAAAGCTCTGCCTAGACAGGGTAAGCAAGTCCTCAATAGTTCCTGCCTCAAAATACATCTGTCAGATATATTGGGACAGAAGGCTGAAGAAGATTCTCTAACATTATAGAGAGTTTTGGGTAACTATTCAGGTAGCAAACTGTCTCTGTCATCTTCTCATTTGGAAAGCCACTAACCTGCACTCCCGGCATACTCAGGAAATCAAGTTTATTCCTTCTCAAGTCTCTGATGGAGTTGAAGACCAGGTAGCTTAGTTGTTTAGGGCTTTAGGATGTTTTTAGGTCTAGATAGATGTTTTAAGTAAAAAATGACAATAGGTGATGGAGTTTGATTTACATTCATAATTTTAGATGCCGCAAGATAGGAAAGATGTTTTCTTCAAGGCTGTCAAATACAAATAATACAAATAGGGAAAACACTATGAATGTAACATTAATATAATTCCTGATTTTTCATGGTTCTCCTTGTTATAGGTAGTCTATTGTATATATGTGTAATAATATAAATATATATTTAAAAATTAAAAAAGAAAGAAGGAAAAAAGAAATAATAAGTAAGTATATTTAGGAAACTGACATTTGATATCCCACATCAGATAGATCTCAATAAATTGTTACTTTTAGTGAAAAATAAATTAAATACACAAAGAAAGAAAGAAAAGAAAATCAGGTAACCATTTTCTTTGAAATTCATAGTTGTAATTATGTCATCTATTCTTTGATTTAGTCTGTTATTTACATTAAGTTGTTTTCCTATAAAATAAAACAAAACTTCTTAGTTAAATGAAGTAAGGAGATTTGTTTTAATTAGCATTTACAGGGCTTATTTGTAAAAGCAGAAATAAATATTAGAGCAGAAAATTGTCTTTAAGAAGTCAGCAGCTTTACTGGGTCAAGCATGAGAAGGGGAGTTATATTCAGTCACTCTATTCTCCTTTCTCAGAAACCTAGTAATTGAAAAAAATGACAAAACAAAGATAGAATTGTAGACTAAGGACTGTGACTTGGAAACCTTTTTATTACATGATTTCGCATGGTAAGGCATAGAGTGCCCAGAGAAATCCTTCCCAGCCCTGCTTTCCTCCCCCATGTTGAGAGGAAAGGAAAGAGGCCTATTTGGAAGTTGAGGCTTCTTTGTGTTTCTGGAGCCAAGTATTTGGTTATCAACCCAGTGCAGTGCTGGTATTTGAGAAAAAGCAGTGATGTTGGAATCTTTGAAAATGTGATGCCTAGAACATACCATGCACCACAGCAATTGATCCAATTGTGCACCTGCGTAAGCCAACCGAGAATCCACAATCTTGCCTTTATCCTGCTTTATATGTCTAATATACTCTGTTCTTTTGGGATAACCCAACAAGTTTCTGTGTATAGAAGGTGACCTGGGATAATAGAGTTTAAAATTAAACAAGTGCTTAAAAATTACTCCAGAATGTTTTCTTTGAGCTATTCTAAATGCAAAATTCTCTAGTCACCCTTCTGTTAAATTGTATTTAGAAATTCTGGAATGAATTGTGTAATGTGTTTAGACATTCTTTTAAATTTTTCTCTCTTGATATTATTATCAGGCTCAATAAACTTAACTTCATCTCTTTAATATTGCCCATCAGTGAAGGCTCTTTTGAAATGCATCATAGCCCTAAACGACAAAATGTTTAGAAAAAAACCTATGGGGGTATACTTCCTGTTTCTTTTATTTTGCTCTGTATGTATTCTATATCACTTATTTGGATTTCTATTTTCTTCCTGTATAGGTATATATTTAGGAATTGAAAATAAATACAGATGATAGATAGATGATTGATAGATTGATAGATGATAAATAGAGATAGATAAATAGATAGAAAGAGGTAACAGTAGATAGATGGTGATAGATGATAGATAAAGATAAATTATAATGATGGCAAATAGAATTAGATGATAATAGATAAATATAGATTATTATGATGAGAAGATAGATAGATAGATAGATAGATGATAGAAGATAGATGTTACAATTAGATAAAAAGAAGATAAATGGTAGACAGGTAGACACATACTTTTAACTGATTAATTTCTTAATATAAATTTAGACATTTGAAAGTGAATGACCATGGAGATGATTATTATTATTATTATTATTATTATTATTATTATTATTATTATTATTTTGCTTAAGCCAAATTATTGGTGCACTTCTGTCCATTAAACTAGCAAAGATGCCAAGAGTAGTCACCATTTCCACACAGATTTTTTCTGTTCTTATCTTAGAAGTATGGAAACTTCCCAGGGATGAAATGTGCTCTTAAAGGGCAAACACAGTTTGCTTTTTAACAATCAAGGAAGCTTCTCTCCATAACATATTCTTAGACCAACTCAGTACTCAGAAAATGATGAGAACCTGGAGATAATTATACTAGCCAACCAAGGAAATGTCTACTGGATATTCTGGCCACAGCAAGCTTGACCTTAGCTATATTTATGGCCTTCTAGCTCCATAGCGGACCTGGTTTGAATGTCCACATAGGTTAATGTCTCCCTTCTGTTTTTCCTTTGCCTAAATACAATAACATGATTTTCCCAAACAATTTTTTCGTAGTTGGTTTGGGTTGTTTTAGGGAGTCCACTCCCAGTAGAAGCAAGAAGCACCTGTCAGGGGGAAGGAAGCTTCTGCTTCCAATTATTTCTGCCCTCCGGGCACTCCTTCATAAAGGAGCTTTCTCTGCCAAGTTCTAGTTATTATTTCTTGAGGCTTTTTATCCCCTCACCAAGATTCCCCTTGAGACCAAAACTTCTGACAGAACTGCAACTTTTGTGACACCAGCTATTATAGGACTCTCTCATTATTTTTTTTTTTTAACTTCATGGCTCTTTATACCCTTATAATTGCATGCTTTGCACTTTTCATTTAGATTAAAGGGGCATTCTGTAAACTGTTTCCCTCTATTTTTATTTCTATTAGATAATGCTAGTTAGGAAATTTTCTTAAAAACCAAAAAGTTGTTGGAGGAAAGTATCAACATATTTCGTTCAATTATGTTGCTATCTACAATGCTCTGTTCTTTCTAATCTTGGTCTCTGAATGGCTTAAAGGTTTTCTAAAGACAATCTGAAGGAAACACTTTCACCTGCTTTGCAGTTCACACAATAGCATTTTAGAAGACAATTTTCAGTGGGGATAGCTTGAGTAAGAATTCACACATTACCTAACCTTTTATTTCTAAATATATACACTAGGAAGCTTCACAAACATATAGGGTCTACATATGCCAGAACTTTTTATGATTTTGAAAATGCTACTCAGTTACTTCTGTTGGCCAAATAAGTCAGAAAGTTAACCATACTGAGTCAACTTTTTCAGGTCATGGCTAGTGAGATGGAACAGTCAGAAAACTGCTTTCAGTCAAAGCATAAGGACCCACAGAGAAAGCCTAGACTGGCATGTGCACCTGTAATCCTAGTGCTGGGGACTGGAGGATCTCTGGGAATTGCAAGCCAGACAATCTAGATGCATTGGTCAACTTCAGGTTCATTAACTAAGAATGACAGTAGTTAAGGAAAATACCCATAATTAACTTGTTTGACACACAACTACACCTCTCCACAAACAAATGAAACATACACTCATATATATACATACATACATATATATATATATATATATATATATATATATATATATATATATATGAATATGTGTGTGTATGTGTGTGTGTGTGTGTGTGTGTGTGTGTGTGTGTGATTAGCATGTCAGTTCTGATACTCTACTTATAAATTTGACTCTAACCAATCTTAGGAATTGTTCTTTAGACCAGGAATATTAAAGTTCAATTTAAGAACACATTTGTGTAATTTAAAATTAACCAAATGAGCCTGCAGATTTGTGTGATTTGGGTTTCTTAGTAATCTGTGCATCTATCTATCTATCTATCTATCTATCTATCTATCTATCTCTCCATCTATCTATTTGTGCAATCAAAAAATGCAGTTGCATATCAAAATAAAAAGTTGACCATCTTAATTACACATATGTACGTTCAGTGAAATTATACTGTTTCAAGTCCATTGAGAGCATCATTGGGGTTTTAAGCAAAGGCTTTACAAAATTTATTCATACTCATGCATTTTAAAGTCTATTTTCCTTACGACTGTAAATAAAAGTGTAGAAAGCATAACAGGATGATTAAAAAACAAGTGGATATGGGTTAGGTAAGTCATGACTGAAATGGCAGCACTAAGGGGACTGAGCCAAGAGGATTACTATGAGCTCAAATTCAATGTTGGCTACAAAGTAAGTTCTAGCCTAGCCTCGGCTATCATGTGACACATTCTCATAAAGAAAAAGTAAATAAACAGAGATAAAACCACAGTAAACAAACATATCTGTTAACCAATGCTGTCTGTTCTAAAACAGATTTTCCTAATACAATCTCTCTTGTAGGAGATTAAGAATACAGGACACAATTCAGAAAATTATTTCTTAAGGAAAGTTTTGCCA
The DNA here is from genome assembly GCF_903995435.1 of Acomys russatus. Lineage (NCBI taxonomy): Eukaryota > Metazoa > Chordata > Mammalia > Rodentia > Muridae > Acomys > Acomys russatus. The sequence goes on from NC_067149.1 coordinate 32,470,583, forward strand.
CCAGGATAACAAAACAAAACAAATCCCAATAATCAGGAGGCAGAAGCAGACAGATGTCTGCCTACTTTACTTATCAAGTTCAAGAACAGCCAGGGCTACTCAGTGAGGCCCTGTCTCAAAAACAGAACAAAGCAAAACAGAAAAATTGTTAGAATTACTAACCTGTTTTAGCTCTCAAATCCACAGACATTCACATATACCCTCATGAACTGAGAAACAGCTGTAGTATTAAATATCATGAAACACATCTCCCTAAAGCTTTCAAGAATTGCAGATTTACTTGCATTTACTACTATTTTCTGTTTGGAAATCAAACAGAAAATTCAATTAGCTCGATTTGCTAAAGACACCTAAAAATACCACTGTAAAACAAACATACAAACATATACTAAGAATATGGCATTGTTTGCGAGTATAGTACCTCTAGCTTAAGACATGATCTTTGAATCTCACTGCCAGTGTTTTGCCAGGCCTGCCTCTGTCAAAATTTAAGTAGCATAGTGTAGTATTGGAAGTCGCTTTGCATGCCTGCGAAACATTTTAAGTTTTAATCAGGTAAATGATACCATTTGGCATCTATACTTCCATAGACCAGGCCATGTAGAAGCTACTAGCACAGCACATCTGCCCATATTGTTCAAAGTGCTACTGCAAATTGAGTAGGATGCTACTCGTTTAGAATCATGTTTACTGTAGCGTAGTTGAGAATAAAAGTAGATTGTGAATAAGCAATATAAGATCTGGGAAATATTTTTTGCGGCATATACATGGAAGGTCATTTTAGGCTCAACGAGAAATGATTTCTTGGAGTATAAGCATAATGAACCTCTCCATGTCTGAATAAGTTAGTCTGAGTGGGCAGGAACTTTCTTGCTAACTGCTTAAGGTAGCTTTACCTTGTCCCCTGGTCTGATGGCTAAAATGGCTCCAGCAATTACCGAGTGTAGCTATAGGACATTGCTTTATGCTCTTCATTTCAACTCTCTGCCAAAGACATTTCAACATGACCCTAAGATTCACTGTAGCTCATAGAGAGCCAATTTTCAGTTTTGTGGCTGAAACTAGTATGGCTCTGTCACAGTACACCATATTCCACATTACTCCTTGATTCATGCCGTGCAGGGGCTGAACCTGTGCTGCCATTTGACCGAAGTTAGCTCTCATAGACATAGACCATAACTAACAACCACTCTGCCAGCAAATGATTCAAGAATGCTACGAGCAGTGATTTTTTTTCCCCTTTGGTAAAATCAATAGCAACTAAGCTGCCTGCTGAATGATGTCGCTTGAAGCATTGTAAATACCATGATCAAGAAATTCGCCTTCCACCTCTGCCTTCAGGATCACCAACGGCTTCTCATATAGCTTGGAGCTGAAAATCAGTAGAATGAGTACAGCAAGGATTTTTAGGTATTAATTCCTAAGTGGTGCCCTTTCACCATCCTGTAAACAGCCACTCCTTTTTGCCTGTATGTGAACACCGAAGGGGGCAGAACTATTTCCATCTCATTCAGTAGCTGTGAGCTCCGGGCCTAAAGATGCTCTGGTTAGCCAGCAGTGTGGGGTTGATAATACATGATGAGACCAAGATCTGAGTGGCAACTGGCAGCTATGGAAAGTGGTGTAAAGTACTCAAAGGTTTCTTTCAGTTAAGCGTCTGACATTGCCCTTCTCCACCCTTAGAGCAAGAATGCCCATATCACAAACGTCTACATTCAGCACAATAATGCTTATTCTCAGGGTTTTTTGCTTGCATATTGTTAATGTAACCCATTTATTCCAAACAAACAAACAAACAAACAAACAAAAAGCACCCAGTAGATGTCAGGCAAAATACAATGCCTCAAACAATTCTGCAATTGAAATAGTCTTAGTGGACACAGACATAAATATTTTATTCAGACCCTTGTTCTCTGTTTTCTAAGGTATCCGTTGTTTATTTGGGTGAGTAGGTCCATGATGATGCAGCTTGCACACTCTAAGCATCAGTACTTTGTGAAATGAATCTTAAAAGGTCTTGTGAAATCTAGAAGAAGGCATCAGATCCCCTGCAACTGGAGCAATAAGGAGTGACGAACAGCCTGAAATGGGTGCTGTGAGCCAAACTTGGGTTCCCTATAAGAGTAAACAACACCCTAAAACAATGATATGTCTCTCCATCCCTGAAATGAATTTCTTGACCAAGTAATTTTTGACTCTCTTCAGCATTTCAAAAAAATCACAGACTCAATGAAAAAATTCAAGTTCCGACATGTGGGGTTTGAAATTAGGTAAGTATTGTTATTCTAGTAGTTATGACATGTTAATGTATATTTCACACTGTGAGGTAAAAATAACTTTAATGAGAAAATATAAGACATTACCATCAAGTTCCCTAGCAGATGTGATATGTATCATACAGGATCCATATGAGATTTTACAACTGAGTAAGTTAATTTGTATGTTCTTTTTGACCTTAAAATGACAGCACTTGTATTACAACTCTGGATACAAGTAAAAAATTACAGCTTCCAGGTGACTGCGAAATATTTTGTTATTACTTATTTAGAATGATAATAATAAAAAAGAACTCCTACATAGCAACAAGAATCTACAACTTCCATAAAAAATTGATTCAGCACTGGGACCCAAATAAACTGAAGTAATCAGAGCTACACATTACAAACTGCCACAGTGAGGAAGTGAACTACTTCCCTTAAAACTGTGAAATTTGACTATAATTCTACAAGTAGCTTCACTGAAGGAAGCAGCTGACAGACTAACAGAAACTCTTTAATACCTAAATTAAATGAAATATGCTGCACTAGTTTGAAACTTTAATTTTGTTTACTTAGTTTAATTGTAATGGGTTTTCAATATTTGAGAAAGAACTTAAAGATGCATGGGTTGGGAGGGGACAGAAGTCTGGAAGAATGTGGGAGTATAGAAGAATATGATTAAGTATATTTAAATTTTGAATAGTTTCAAATTATAAAAATATAGTAAAATGAAACAACCGTGATTTAAAAGAAATGATTTTTTAAAAATATGAGGTCACTAGTAAGATTTAAATGATTGTTAACATAGCATTAAGTAAGTATGAAGTGGTCAGTTGTTAATTTTAGTGATAAAAAATATACAAAAAACATATTGGTTCCCAGAAGTACATAAACAAAATAAGATATTTTGTTCTCTATTTTTAAAGCAGCTTCACAAACTCATTGATAGTTTGCAATATCTTATGAGTTAATTTAGTAAAATGAATTAAGTAAGGCCCTGAAAATTCAGTCTAAAATATTGCTAAAATTGAAAGGAATTGAAATTTTTATTATATGTGCCTATTTATAACCCAATTATATAGAAGCCACAGCAAGAATTAATATCCCAGGAAAATTCTATCGAGAGAAGTTATATTTTATATCTGAGTTCCAATTTACAGTTTACTATATCATATTACTTTTAGCTGTTGCCAAGAGTACTCTTTAAATAAATAGTCTAGAAAATTGTCCGCTAAGAAGTTGCAGAATTTGAGGTAATGTAAATCGAATAGAGACCATCCAAACATAAACTATTTTTTAAGCCTAGAGAAGTGTCCAGAATTTAGTCTGTTTGTGAAACCTTCCCATAGAGAGATGAAATTAGTTAGAAAAAGTGAGATTTTAAAAACTTAGCCTAAGATTATTCATTATGAATATAAAGAATTCGATGTTATTAATTTTCTATTGCATAAAAAATTAAGTCATTTGGAGGGTCTAACATTGATTATGTGGTTAAGATGCATAAAATTATGAATAAATTGTATGCCGGTATTTTATAACAATAATACCCAAAGAGAAAAATATAACATCAAGAGTTCTTTGTATCCTTTAAAATATTTTATTATTTAGGTGAGAAGCAAGGGCATCCGGGCAGATGCTGGGTCTTGCTGCTGAACTCATGCTTGAGTTTTTAGAGTGGTATGGAAGAATGGGGGGGGAGGATGGAAACACCCAGAGGGTTCAGGATCCCCACAAAGAGACCATCAAGGCTGGTGGATCTGAACTCAGGAGGCCCTGCACAAACTATTGCACCAACCAAAGACAGTGCATGCAGTGAACCTAGACCTGCCTCTGTTCATATATAGCCAACAGACAGCTCATGCTCATGTGCCAAGAGTGGGAACTGCCTCTGACATGCAATCTGGTAACCCCAAATTGATCACTTCCCCTTGGTGGGGGAATCCCAGTGGCACACAGAGAAAGGGGAATCAGGGTAACTAGATGAGATCTGCTATGCTGTGGTCATGTGGTGGGAGAGGAGGGCTCCTCTGTCAGAGGTTTATGGGAGGGGAATAGGGCAGAATAGGGATAGAGGGTAGAAAGGGGAAGATACAAAGGAGATGATAAGAATGAGCTGTAATCTGAATAAATTATAATAAATTCAAATTTAAAAAAAGAAAAGTAGAATTTCTTAAAGATGGGCTAAGGTGTAACTTAGAACTACAGATGAAAATAATCAAATGTAACTCTCACATACAAGTTCTATATTCTGGCTTATTCTCTTAACTATGGCATGTTCCCTAGATGCTGTTATTCCAATGTGCTCTCCTCAGTTCAGGTACAGCATATTGGGAGCACAGAAAGAAGGATAAGCTAGAAGAAGATAAGCACATAATATGTGTTACTGAAGATTCACATTTCAACTTTGAAAACAATCAGCGCCAGGTCAAAACGCCATCCAAGAACTCTTAAGGTGTTTCCTAGCTGTCAATCCAACAATTCCTACAAGCACATTTGAGAATACATGAAAATGGGCATTACTTTGGGTTTAGTTTAATATTGTCAGCTTTTTTCAAACTTATAACATCATGTGCCTTGAAGCTATGTATCAGAATGATTTGAATATGCACATGTAAGTCATCCAAATCTGCATGCAGTCCCTAACTTTGAGATTTTACTGTCGTAAGAGTCTAAGAAATGGAGACAAAAAGGTAAACCACAGTGGACATTGCCTTCAAATATAGGATAGGGAAAAAGACATATATCAAAATGAAACCCATTGTACTGGGGCATATATTAGGTTTGTGGTTTTTGTAAGCATGTGTCATGAGACACCATAATCTAGTTATAAGTTTCTGTCATCCAGGTGTTTAAGCAAAGCTGTAAGATATTTATTAATTAGGAACCAAAAGAAAATGTTCAAGCGCAGCTGAGCACATAGAATTCCCTGAAATATTAACTTGTCCTAGAGGCAGGCGAATTTGCTACAAGCATAAACAAAAACTACAGTTAACACTTGATTTATTTTATGTAACTTCTTCAGGTCAATCAAAATTGGCCCTGTAACATAATTGTTTTTGAAGCTTAAGGGGAATTGTTTCCATCCCACATGTGAGTCATTTTCACAAGTATTTCATGAAATGAAAACCGCTTGATTACTTAGTAAGCCACAGTTGACAAGAAAACATATTACACAAGTAAATGAAAAAAGTCCTTCTACATGAGATTGCAGATCTCTTAGTATGTAGACTATGAAATGTATAGATTGCAAATAATTATAAATTAAAACATAAGTAAATGCACAGGAACATGATAAATACTTCTCTCTACTTATTTACATTTCTTCCAAATAAACATAATAGGTAGTATAGTATGGAATAAGGTTAATAATAAATAAAATTATATAGCAAAAATTGGTATCTTTAAACAAATATAAAATAATACTCCAAATCCAGTATATAAATGTGAAGATGTTTTCTGTTTAATCAATTGAATCAATAAAGAATGGCTCTACCTCCAGTCCCCTCCACCAACTGTTAACAGCCTACCAACAATGCTGTAACACTATTTTAATGAATACTCTTATTTCCATTCATTCTAGAAAGATCAGAGAAATATTTCAGTTCCTGTCCACCATAGTGAACTACCCAAGTTTTTGTGGTTTCCTCTGGGAGCACAGAAAAACAATTATTAATGGGAGCATGGGTGGCTAAATCAGAAGTAACAATGACAGGCCCCACTGCAATGTGAGTGACAGTGATGGAAAGCACCATGCTGGAGTTCCCTGCACAACATGCTGGCAGCAAGTCCGCTAAGAAACGTCAGTGTCTGTGAACTTCTTAGTGGCTTATGTAATTTGACAATGGGTCTTATGAACTTGTAAGTTTTCACATGTTTGTGAGTCATGTACTTTTCTTGTGATACTAGTAAGGATTCTATGTTTTTTTTTTTAACATTCTACACAAGAGAAGGTTTTAATCTCATGAAATAGCTACATGAATACATAGAAATGTAGGAAATTATGAAAAGAGAAAAAATTATAGTCACTGTCCACTTGAAATTGAGAGAAAGAGAGGGAAGAAAGTATAGTGAAAAAGATAAGAAAAGAAAGAAAGAAAGACAGATGATCTTAAGGTATCGGGATGAGGAGTATTTCACTTCATAATTGTGATGCCCTTCTTCCTCTGTTGGGAAGAATGTGGGCAGAATCCCCTAACTTAGTTTCTAGTAAAAATTACAACAAAAGTTTGATCCACTGAAAGAAGTAGGAGGTTTGCTGCTGAAGATATGTCTGAAGTTGGCAGTGTGCCCTTTAATAACTAAGAAAACCTGGCTTCTAGTCCCAGTTCTTGGACAGAGAAGACAGGAAAATTAGAATTTTGTTACTGTACTCTACTACATACGAAGTTCAAAGCCAGCCTGGAAACATGAGATTATGTCTGAAAGTAAATAAATAAAATAAACACATGATCAAATAGTAGGAGGGGTTAAGATCTCAAGATCTACATACAGAAAAATAGTAAAACACTTAAATTATATATGTTGAAATTTTCTGCAACATAAAGTTTATGCCTACCTCATAAGTAAAATACCGTCAAACATAAACTTATAAAGGAGAATATAAATACAGAATCTTGTCCACTAAAGCAATGTGTCACTGCATCTGGTTTTTTCATTCCCATGTGCTCATTATATTTAATAAAATATTTTTCTATATTCTGTGTGTGTGTGTGTGTATGTGTGTGAGAGAGAGACAGAGAGAGAGACAGAGAGACAGACAGAGAGAGAGAGAGAGAGAGAGAGAGAGAGAGAGAGAGAGAGACAGAGAGAGACAGAGACAGAGACAGAGACAGAGACAGAGACACAGAGACAGACAGAGAGAGACAGAGACAGAGACACAGAGACACAGAGACAGACAGAGACAGAGATAGAGAGAGAGAGAGTGTGTGTGTTTTGTTGTGGATTGAACACTAGCCTCATATGTGTTAGGAAAGCACTCTACCACTGAACTATTTCACCAGTCTTAAGTCAGAATTCTTAACTTTATAAATAAAGGAAATTGAAACCCTTGAAATAAATGGGAAAATACATCATTTGCAAAAGACAACGTATCTTTGCAAAAACACCTAAGAATAGCAAATATTAATATATTAATAAAAGTTCAACAAATTTGGTGACTTTGAGGGATATAGCAGAAAATTAATTTCTTGGTTGGAAAAGTGTAAGTGGATGGAATCAATACAAATATCATATTAATTTCACTTTAAAAAAACACTAGAGTAGAATGTTCACAAGCTGAATTCACTCTTCTCTTTAACATATATATTAATATATACAATATAGATATTCAATTATTTTTGTGCCAAGACTATTATTAATAAATTTGTTCCTAATCAATAGAATAAAAATTTATCCAATATTTCCTTATCAAATTGTTTAAAACAAGAGTCAGAATTATTTTCTGAATGTGTCTGAGGGAGAATATCTTTAGAATGATGGAAATTTATGTATTTTCTCTACTGGATCTTGTCATACACATTGACAAAAAAGTTTAAAACGAATTATGCAGAAAGTTGTAAAATAAATAGGGATAAAATCAGTCAATACAAAAAAATTATTAACAATATTCTCAATTGTTCAAATCAGCTAGCATGTCTGTGAAATGAGCATGAAGCACATAGCTCCAGAGTTTCCATTGGCTTTGCCCATTCTGTTTTGCTCTAAACTCTTTATTACATAAATTACTTTGGGTTTTTAAAAATGAAAACAAAAGTATATTTCTCTTTGAGCTTTCTGGAAACGTTTTTTTTTTTGTTGTTGTTGTTGTTGTTGTTTTGTTTTGTTTTTGTTATTTATTTATTTACTTTTGTTGTTGTTTTTTATTTAGAGTGCAAGAACATTTAATGAAATGAAGAGTGTGGCAGATCAGAAATTACATCTCCTTCCTTACCTTCTACTTGTTCCACCTTCTTTTTTTTTAATTAAACATTTTTATTTTTACATATACATTTATATTATTACACATAAAGATTAAAATATCTATAGCAAGAAGAACCATGACACAATCAGAAATTATATAAATGTTACAATCTTAGTGTTTTGGCTATTTGTACTTGACAGCCTTGAAGAAAATATCTTTCCTATCTTGGTGCCTCTAAAATTCTGAATGTAAATTAATATCTATCATATCTAATCATTTTCAACTTAAAACATCTATCTAGACTTAAAAACATCTTAACCCCTAAACAACTAAGCTTAATTGTAAAACTAAACTATCTTATCTTCAACCCCATCAGAGACTTGAGAAGGAATAAGCTTGATTTCCTGAGTATACTGGGAGTTCAGGTTAGTAGCTTCCCAAACAAGAAAGTGACAGAGACAATTTGCTACCTGAAGAGTCACCCACATCACCCTGTAATGTTGGATCATCATCTTCAACCTTCAGGCTCACTAGATCTGACAGACATATTTGTGAGGCAGGAACTATTGAGGACTTGCTTTCCCTGTCTAGACAATTTGGCCGTGGACTCTGCCTGATACTGAGCTTGTCCTTTTTGGGAAGAATTCTGTCTGTGGTAGAAATGAGGATATTTTGCCAGTGGCTTGTTAGTCACATTTGAAGCCATATCCATAAGAAGGTTCTTGGATGCTCATTGTCCTCTTTGAGGTAGGTTGGGTATTGCCAGGAGTTAACCTGTCTCATTGTCAATGAATCTTTAAAATAATAAAAACATTTTAAATGCCATATTCTGTATGTCCCTGAGATTTTTAAAGACCTTGTCTAATTATTTTACCTTATCTTTCTATATAATCATATCTATCTGTTGCACCTAAGATGTATATTCTTGTGATAAAAATAGACTAGTAATTGATATGACCATGTTTTAATCAACAAACAATTAACTTGTATAACTTATTTATCCTAAACAACCTGCAATGGCACTTTCAAAGTATTGGAAGTACAGATCCTCCTGAGACTGTGGGAACCCAGCTGGACTGTGCTAGCTAGCTAGGCATCTGCTTGGTCCCTTTAGGGCAGTTCAGTTCCTCCCAGGTGAGCGGGAACAGACTGATGGGATGGGGGTTTTTGCCCTAAACAATCAGACAGAGCGGCCTGAGTGCGTGGCTTTGGAGCTGTGGCCAGATGGCGTGTCCACAGCTGCCTGTGCCTCTGTTGTGGGCCCTGGGTACCTCCGTGGACTCATGGTCCCAGATCCACACTTTCCATTCCCCTTGGGCTAGTGGCCCCACAGATTAGTCAGAGAGGGATACCGAGAGTGCAAGCAACCTCAGCTGTGCTGGGCTTTGGATTTTGTGCCCCCGTGGTAGCCAACACGTGGGGCTTTCTCAGGACTCATGGGAAGGTCTGACATCAGAACCACATGTTTTCCTGCAATTTCCCCAGGCCCTCAGCTCCTGGGTTGGAGTTACACCACTCACCTTTCAGTCTCAGATACAGATGGAGTTCCTGGGGTCGCAGATACCAGTACCTGGGGCCACAGAGCCACTCT